>NC_044056.1:12147163-12232163 GCF_902167405.1 Gadus morhua | reverse complement strand
ACAAAGCAAGGTAATAACAGTTAATCTGGAGAACAGTTTCAGAGCGCCCGGAATGTCATTCAACTGGTTCTACTACAGCAAGTTACCACAACAACGACAACTGGGGATAGAGAGTTACCATGACAACAACAACTGGGGATAGAGAGTTACCATGACAACAACAACTGGGGATAGAGAGTTAGCCCGACAACAACCAACTGGGGATAGAGAGTTACCATGACAACGACAACCAACTGAGGATAGAGATACCATGACAACAACCCACTTGGGATAAAGAGTTAGCAAGACAACAACCAACTTGGGATAGAGAGTTACCATGAAAACAACCCACTGGGGATAGAGTTAGCACAACCATAACCAACTTGGGATAGCGAGTTACCATGACAACTACAACCAACTAGGGATAGAGAGCTACAATGACAAGGACAACCAAATGGGGATAGAGTTACCATGACAATGACAACCAACTTGGGATAGAGAGATGGCATGACAACAACCAATTGGGGATTGAGAGTTACCATGAAAACCACCCACTGGGGAAGAGTGTTACCATGACAACAACAACTAGGGTTAGAGAGTCACCAGGACAACAACCAAATGGGGTTTCCAGATTACTATGCAGGGTTTTCAACTGAAATACAACTTATTTGTCTCTCTGTGTCTCCAAGTCTCCCTCTCTCTCTGTCTCCCCCCCATCTCTCTCTCTCTCTCTCTCCCTCTCTATCTCTCTCCCCCTCCTCTCTCTCTGTCTCCCACCCTCTCTCTCTTTCTGTCTCCCTCTCTCTCCCCCCCCTCCCCCCTCCATATTGAGGAGGGTTTCTAAGTTTCAGTGGACTTCAGAGTCGAGGTCAGGGTCAGAGTTCAGAGTTGGGGTCAAGGTCAGAGTTCAGAGTTGGGGTCAGGGTTAGGGGCAGAGACAGAGTGTTGATACTCATAGATTCTCTGTAGCTCTATCATGCTGTTATTAAAGGTTATATTCACCTACACTTAACAGAAGGTAAGATATTATTAATGTTATTATTCTTATTATTCTACTATTCATAAAGAAAGTCATATTATGATCATGTATAAAATAAAGAGAGGACAATAATATTTTAAATTCTATTCAAAAGTATTACATATATATATATATATAGAGAGAAAATGAATAGAGATATGTGTATTATCTCATTCTAATAAGCCTCTGGGCTGAGGCGGGCTGGGGGGGGCGCTCGTGCACCGGTCCTCCTCCTCCTCCTCAGCGGTCTCGAGAGGAACAGGACGGTCGCACCGCAGCACGAGCTGAAGACCGGGTCCGGTACGAACCACCGGCACGGAATGAGCCCGCACACCGTCACTTGGACCTGAGTTCGGCTTTAACGTTCATCCGTTCATCAGTTCAACAGCATGGAGCCGCGGAGAGGAGCGCGGCTGGCCCTAGCGCTCATCCTCATCTGTCACTCAAGTAAGAGATCTGGTTTTATTTCTTTTTAGGATCTGGTTTCCATATCTGATTTATTAAGAACGCCATTTAATCGTAGTTCTGCGGTTTTTTTTATACGAAGTAGTTTTTGGTTTCCGGACTTTTGCGGAGGAAACCAAAGTGCGCACCAAGTAGAGAATAGAAGCGACGCTCCGGCCGAACCGACCCAGGGCTTCGGTCGGACCGAACTGGGGCTCCGGTTGGACCGATCCGGGGCTTCGGTCGGGACCGCCGAGTTCCTCTCCACGTCCCGTTCCGGGACTGATCCGTGTCCTAGTTGTGGGTTTATCCACGTGCGTAATTTCAAAAGTGGATCTTCTTCTAGAATGTGCGAATCTTCCTAACCGTGCGTTTCTTTACAGCGGCTTTCTTTGTGTGTACTTGCACTTACTTGTACTTGTAGTTATTTAATCAGCAGTACTTTAAGTGCGCAGTTGGTCTCGACGTGAAACGTTCACACGGCCGCGCGTTTCGGCACAAAGCTGTCATCATGAATAGAATAGTTTGGACACGCTCGTCTCCCGCTGTTATGAAGAAAGTCATGCGCTCCGGAACGAGGAGCGAGGTGCGGGGGGACTGGGAGGAGGGCTCCGTGGGAACCGGGACTCCACACTCTGGTTCTGTTGGATTATCTTCAGCTACACAGCATTGTAATAAAGTAGGCTATCTGATCAGATGGGTAGGATACCAGGAGTAGGAGATCAGGGGACCAGGGGTAAGACACCAGGGGTTGGAGACCATGAGAGGGGTTGGACACCAGGGGTAGGAGACCAGGGGTAGGAGACAAGGGGGCCAGGGGTAGGAGACCAGGGGACTAGGGATAGGAGACAAGGGGTAAGAGACCGGGGTTAGGACACCAGGGGTAGGAGACTAGGAGACCAGAGGAGACAGAAAACACATAACACTGAAATAATTGAGATGGAAGTAAACAGTGTGGAATGGAGGGTTGAATGTTGGAGTCAAGGCGGTTCTAATCTGAGCTGAAGGTTTCTTCATTGAGTCCTAGAGCTCCACCCCGGCAGTAGATGTGCTAGAGCTGCGCTACCATCCTATTGTGGGCTGGCAGAGATCAGTCCGCATCCTGAGTCCTGAACAAAGGTTCTGTGTCGCGGCCGCCCAGCGCGCCGTGGGTTCAGGGCTGGTCTGAGGGTCGCTGGGGTGGTTCAGCGGCTGGTGTGAGCTCCGGTTGGGGGGGGTTACGCTTCACTTCACCTTTTGCTGTAATCTGGCGGCCGCTGGGCGCCTTTGTGGAGCTTCCTGTGAACTTGGACGTGTGCTCCCATGTTTTGGTCCCGTCCCCTCCACAGAAACCTCCCCAAACACCAGCTCCTCCACCTCACCACCTCCTCCACCTACCCACCTCCTCCACCTCACCCCCTCCTCCACCTCACCTCCTCCTCCCCCTCACCCCCTCCTCCACCTCACCACCTCCTCCTCCACCTCACCACCACCGCCTCCACCTCACCACCTCCTCCACCTCACCTCCTCCTCCACAAACACCACCTCCTCCACCTCACCCCCTCCTCCACCTCACCCCCTCCTCCACCTCACCCCCTCCTCCACCTCACCACCTCCTCCACCTCACCCCCTCCTCCACCTCACCCCCTCCTCCACCTCACCCCCTCCTCCACCTCACCAACCCTCAGCCCAGGTTAGTTGTTAGCCTACAGAACCCTCAGGTTAGCTGGGCGGCTGCTAACCATAACCCTAACAAAACAGACACAGAAGACACCCCTGCACACACACTCTCTCTCTCTCTCTCTCTCTCTCTCTCTCTCTCTCTCTCTCTCTCTCTCTCTCTCTCTCTCTCTCTCTCTCTCTCTCTCTCTCTCTCTCTCTCTCTCTCTCTCTCTCTCTCTCTCTCTCTCTCTCTCTCTCTCTCTCTCTCTCTCTCTCTCTCTCTCTCTCTCTCCCCAGGTGACCCCACCTGTTCAGATGTCAGAGGTCATTTGTGGTCCCGCCCTCTTTATGAGGGCAGAGTGATGATGATCCTTAATGCCTCGAGGTTCATTTGCATAATCACTAGGCCAGCCTGAAGATATGGGTCGAGTTAATCTGCACCCCAGGATTATAGTCCCTCTGCACCATCAACACCACCGATACCCCCATCACCACCACACTACACCACCAACACCATGACCAAGACACCACCTCCACCACTACACCACCACAACACCAACGATGCCCCCATCACCACCACAACACCATCAGTACACCATCACCACCACAACACCATCAACACCACCTCTCCACTCTTCCTTGTCGTCCTTCTTCCTCAGTCATGCCTCTGAGATCCGAGGAAGAATCGGTCGCCCTCTTCCTGTCCTCTTTTGGTCTCTCTCTCTCTCTCTCTCTCTCTCTCTCTCTCTCTCTCTCTCTCTCTCTCTCTCTCGCTCTCTCGCTCTCTCGCTCTCTCACTCTCTCACTCTCTCGGCCGGTGGTGGGGGGTTCCGCGGGTTGCAGGTCAGGGCAGCCTGGATGTTTGATGACCAGATTAGTGGGTATTAGTCCCGCAACATGCAGCCAGGCCGCTGCCGAGCCCCAGTCTGGCCTGACTGCCCACCCTAGCTCGCCCTGCTCTGGGTGGGGCATCAAACAGACGAGGGACCTGGGAGAGGGAAGATGCTAGGGGTAGGAGGAGGAGGAGGAGTGAAGAGGGAAGAGGAGATAAGGAGGAGCAGAAAGAGTGAGGAGGAAGAGATGAGGAGGAAAAGTGAGGAGGAGGAGGAGGAGGAGATGAGGAGCAGGAGGAGGAGGAGGGCAGCAGAAGGAGAGGGGTGAGGGGGAAGCATTTAAGCGTGACGCACGATGGCACTGAGATTAGTTACAGGGCTGGTGGTGGCTCACACACACACACACACACACACACACACACACACACACACACACACACACACACACACACACACACACACACACACACACACACATATACAGACACACACACTCTCCCCCCCCCACAGCATTTTAATCCCCCTCATTATATATCTCCCCGCGCTGGGTGGGTATTGTGTGTGTGTGTGTGTGTGTGTGTGTGTGTGTGTGTGTGTGTGTGTGTGTGTGTGTGTGTGTGTGTGTGTGTGTGTGTGTGTGAAATGCATTGTTTGTTGACTTGTATGGGTGTTGTACTACCCTGGGAGCCAGTAGTACCCAGAACTGGGCTGGAGTACCCTGGTACCACCTACAGTACCCTGGTACCACTATAGTACCCTGCTACCAAACTATAGTACCCTGGTACCACTATAGTACCGTGGTACCACCTATAGTACCATGGTGCCAGCTATATTTCCCTGGTACCACCTATAGTACCCTGGTACCACTATAGTACCCTGGTACGACCTATTGTACCCTGTTACCACTATAGTACCCTGGTACTACTATAGTACTCTGGTGCCACTTAAAGTATCTGGTAACCACCTATAGTACCACCTATAGTACCCTGGGTCCCTATAGTACCCTGGGACGACTATAGTACCCTGGTACCATACCCATGAATCGATGATGGATGGACCGATAGATACCAGTAGAATACCAGTAGGACCAGTGCTACAACAGGCTGTGTGGTGGGTAGACAAAAGGATGGATAACGATTAGCTGCTGATGATGAAAAGTGTGTCAAGGTTAGGCAATGATAGCCCCCCCCGACACCCCCCCCCCCCCCCCCGGACAGTTTCCAATTAGGTCATCTCTTTAAATAGAGGTCCCTGGGCGCTGGTTAATGAGGTGATGGGGCCGGTTAATAGCTCAGGGGGCGGGGGGGTGGGGGGATGTGCTCTGGATCCTGGGAGGACCATTCTGGGGTGGGGGGGGGGGGGGGGGGGGCAGGCCGCTGGTCCACCCCGCCGCTGGTCCACCTGGCTGCTGCTCCACCATGTTGCTGGTCCCAGACCACCAGGTTCTACTCTCACTGGGAAGACAGACAAACAAACAGAGAGACAGACAGACAGACAGACAGACAGATGGACGGACGGACGGACGGACGGACGGACGGACGGGCGGACGGACGGACGGGCGGGCGGGCAGGCAGACAGACAGACAGACAGACAGACAGACAGACAGAAGGACAGCTGAGATGTCACTAAGGTTTGAGTCCTGGAAACAAGACCGCTAGCATTGAGCTAGCGTCTCAGCTAGCTGCACCAGGCCAGTGATGGCACTGGGCTAGGGTTAGCCTAGCAGCACCAGGCTAGGGATGGCACTGGGCTAG
Organism: Gadus morhua; assembly: GCF_902167405.1. Taxonomy (NCBI): domain Eukaryota; kingdom Metazoa; phylum Chordata; class Actinopteri; order Gadiformes; family Gadidae; genus Gadus; species Gadus morhua. Next base: position 12,226,494 of record NC_044056.1, on the reverse strand, counting down.
GGTTAGCCTAGCAGCACCAGGCTAGGGATGGCACTGGGCTAGGGTTAGCCTAGCAGCACCAGGCTAGGGATGGCACTGGGCTAGGGTTAGCCTAGCTGCCGGCTGTCCCGCCATCATAAGACAGATCCTGGAAATATCTATTCTAACAGTCTCCCTCTCCCTCTCTCTACCCCTCGCCCCCTCTGTCTCTCTCTCCCCGTTCCCCCTCCCTCTCTCTCTCGCTCCCCCCCACCATCTCTTTTTTTTCTCTCTCTCTCTCTCTCTCTCTCTCAGCCTCCCCCCTCTCCCCCCTCTCTTTCTGTCTCTGTCTTTCTCATTCTCCCCCTCCCTCCCCCCTCTGTCTCTCTTTCTCTCCCCCCTTCCCCCCCCCCTCTCTCTATGTAGCTCTCTCTCCAGCCCCCCCCCCCCCCACTGTCTCTCTCCCCCCCCCCCCCCCCCCCCCCCTCTCTCCCTCTCAGTGGTGGGATTGAGTTGTGTGTGTCGGGCCCCTCTCTCTCTCAGGGGCCCGTGAGATCAATTAGCCGAGGATCTGCTCAGCCAAGCCCTGCTCCACACACACTTACTCACACACACACACACACTTATATATGAACACACCCACTTATGTACACACACACACACACACACACACGCACACACACAGACAATCACACACACAAACACACACAGACATACTTATGTATGGACACACACTATTTATATACACACACACTTTATGTGTATATATATATATATATGTATATACACCCACAAACACACGTTTTGATTTACACACACACACACTCTCTTTAATCACACACTTATATAAATATACACGCCCACACACACACACACAAACACACACACACACACACACACACACCCCGGGAGAGGGGACCGTCTCTCTTGGACGGCTCATGAATCAGAGTTAGGGTCTATCGTCCCGCTCAGCAGTCCTCTCTCAGGTCCTCTCAGCCTTTCAGTCGTCTCTTCCTGTAAACAGACCTTCTCTGAGTGGACGTCTTCCAGCATCGCCCGGGAAATGTTTAGAGGGACTGGGAAGCAAAGCACTGGGAGACGGAAAGAGAGAGAGGCCACTTATTCCTCCCAGTGGGAGGCTGAGCTGCGACACAATCAGACCTCCAGACCTCCTGTCTCACTGTAGCCTGAACCTCCTGGAGACCCCTTACTGTCTGAGGAAGACTGGTGCTACTGGGCAGCTCCCAGCAGAACCAGTAGCAGACCGTGGTTCTACTGGGCACCTCAAAGCAGAACCAGTAGCAGACTGTGGTTCTACAGGGTAGCTCCCAGCAGAACCAGTAGCAGAGTGTGGTTGTATTGGGCAGCTCCCAGCAGAACCAGTAGAAAACTGTGGTTTTACTGGGCAGCTCCCAGCAGAACCAGTAGAAAAACGGTGGGTATACTGGGTAGCACCCAGCAGAACCAGTAGCAGACTGTCGTTGTACTGGGCACCTCCCAGCGTAACCAAAGATGCATTATTAATTTAAGTTCTTGTCTTTGGAAGTCCAGCACACAGCCAGTAGCACTGGTGGCTACCGGAAGTAGCAGTGTTGTTTACAGCCCTGCTAATGTGCTAACGGGCTAACGGCCTGTGTAACCAAGGAGACGGATGTTAAACAGGCGCAAGCCACTGGTGGGGGAGCTGACCCTAGTTCCACGTTTACTGAATGCTGATTGGCTCACGACGGCCCAATCAATCACTGCCTGGTGTGGAGCCCCCGGTGTGTAGCTCTAGTTGTGTTGCCCATGGTGTGTAGTTCTAGTTGTGTAGCTCCTGGTGTGTAGCTCTAGCTGTGTAAGTCATGGTGTGTAGATCTAGTTGTGTAGCTCTAATTACTACTAGTGATACTGTAAGCACTGATTACTGGCATGTACTGTAAAGTAGTGTAAAGAAGTGTAAAGTAGTGTTTGGCAAGAGGTCTAAAATACTGTTAGGCAAGTACTCTACATTACTGTAAAGTACTGTACTTTACTAACAGTACTTTAAATTACTTTACAATACTTGCAGTACTTTACACAACTTCCCGAACAGTACTTTACAGTACCTTACACAACTTCTCTAACAGTACTTTAAATTACTTTAAATTACTTTACAGTACTTTACACATCTTCCCTAACAGTACCTTAGCATACTTTATAGTTCATCCCCTGGGATCTGCCCAAAGTACTGTAATGCACTGTTAGGGAAGTTGTGTAAAGTACTGTTAGGGAAGTTGTGTAAAGTACTGTAAAGTACTGTAAGGGCTTTACTGTGAAGTACTTTTAAGGCTGTACTGTAAAGAAGTGTAAAGTACCATTATGGCATTATTGTAAAGTACTGTAAAGTAGCCATAGTCTTGTCAAACAATCCAGATATTCAAGTTTGTGTTTCAGTCAGGCCATGGCTTGGCAGCCATTCATTTCCAAATATGGTTGCAGCCTTCAGTTGTTCACATACCTCCAGCCAATCAGATTAAATAACTAGGTGTTGCTCTGGCTTTCTTCTAAAAGATCTTTAATTGCTCCGCATGTTGCGACACATTCCTTGGGAGCTGCCAATGTTCTTTTAATTTGGCTGAATAAAGTGTCTGTAAAGACAGCAGTGTAAGGTACTATAAAGTGTAAAGACTGTTGGTAAGAATGTATAAAGTGTAAGGACAGCAGTGTTATTAGCATTAAGTATATAGCTTAAGGACAGTAAATACTGTATTAAGCATAAAGTGTAAGGACAGCAGTGTAAAGTAGTATTAAGTATAAAGTGTAAGGGCTGCAGTGTAAAGTAGTATTAAGTATAAAGTGTTAAATATTAAGTATAAAGTGACAGCAGTGTCCGTCAGGACAGTGGAGTCCTGTTCGTGTCCTCAGCCTCCAGTCATGGACGGGGTCCAGGACTGGCATTGAAGGACCGGTGGTGGTCTTACAACCCAGAGCCAACCCCCGTCTTACACATCCTGGCAAGGCCGTGTTCTCAGCCTGGAGCTGCTTGGCTAGTCAAGCTAGCGGTGCTGTCTGCTAATCCTCTTATTCAGTGGACCACTGCTACGCCTGCAAACCCTCTCTCTCCCTCCCCCTCCTCCCACCAACCCCACCCTCTACACCCACACCCTCCCCCCAGAGCCACACCCTCCCCAGCCAGCCAATGCTGGCCGTGCTCCACTTAGGAGGAACGCCCAGTAGTGTAGAGCTGTTCCTCCCTGCTGGGCTCAACCAACACTATCACTACCCCCCCCCCACTACCTCTACCACCACCCCCACTACCTCCACCACCACCACCACTACCTCCACCACCACTATCACTACCCCCCCCCACTACCTCTACCACCACCCCCACTACCTCCACCACCACCACCACTACCTCCACCAACACTATCACTACCCCCCCAACTACCTCTACCACCACCCCCACTACCTCCACCACCACCACCACTACCTCCACCACCACTATCACTACCTCCACCACCACCCCCACTACCTCCACCACCACTACCTCCACCACCACTATCACTACCCCCCCCCCCCCACTACCTCCACCCCCACTACCTCCACCCCCACTACCTCTACCACCACCCCCGTTACCTCCACCACCACTATCACTACCTCCACCACTATCACTACCCCCCCCCCCCCACTACCTCCACCACCACCCCCACTACCTCCACCACCACTATCACTACCTCCACCACCACTATCACTACCTCCACCCCCACTACCTCCACCACCACTACCTCCACCTCCACCCCCACTACCTCCACCACCACTATCACTACCTCCAACCCCCCACAACCTCCATCACCACTACCTCCACCTCCACCCCCACTACCTCCACCACCACTATCACTACTACTCCCTACACCACCACCACCCATACCTCCTAGCTAACCTATTCCAGGCTGGCTGAAAGATGCTATTACGCGTGCTATCTCTGCTAGCGTTGGTATTCCCGGTGTAGCTCCTGCATGCTAACGCGGGGCGTGGCCGGGTGTGCCGTCTGAGCAGCAGCTGCTGTCTTTGTTGTCCACTCGTCAATAGCCGGCGGTTTCTGCTCCGTCTTTTGTCAGGGAGCGTTACGTAACTTAAACCAGGCTGTGTGCACCGGAGATGAGTGTGTTCTGAGTGTGTAGCGTGTGTGAACTGTGTGTGTACTGAGTGTGTAGCGGTTCACTCAGTCAAAACATCAGACATCGATCAAGGGAACGCTATCTGAGAGCAGACCAGAGGAGGTCCTTCTGTCTGGTCTGGGACCGTGGGAGACTGGGGGAAGACCAAGGGAAGACCAAGGGAAGACCAGTGGGAGACCGGGGGGAGACCAGGGGGAGACTGGTGGAAGACCAAGGGAAGAACAGGGGGAGACCGGGGGGAGACCAGGGGGAGACCAGGGGGAGACCGGGGGAAGACCAAGGGAAGACCAGTGGGAGACCGGGGGGAGACCAGGGGGAGACTGGGGGAAGACCAAGGGAAGACCAGTGGGAGACCGGGGGGAGACCAGGGGGAGACCAGGGGGAGACCGGGGGGAGACCGGGGGGAGACCAGGGGGAGACCGGGGGGAGACCGGGGGGAGACCAGGGGGAGACCGGGGGGAGACCAGGGGGGGAATAGACCAGGGGGAGAGAGACCAGGGGGGAGACCAGGGGGAGAGAGACTGGGGGGAGAAAGACCGGGGGAGAGGGACTGGGGGGAGACCAGGGGGAGAGAGACCAGGGGGAGACCAGGGGGAGACCAGGGGGGAGACCAGGGGGAGAGAGACTGGGGGGAGTCCAGGGGGAGACCAGGGGGAGAGAGACCAAGGGGAGAAAGACCGGGGGAGAGAGACTGGGGGGAGACCAGGGGGAGAGAGACTGGGGGGAGACCAAGGGGAGAGAGACCAGGGGGGGACCAGGGGAGCCCCATCTCTGCCACCACTGACCAGCAGGCCGTAAACATGTAATCCAGATTAGGTTGGTATCATGGAGAGTCCATCTCACAGCAGGACGCCCTCTCTCCGACAGACGGATCCTAGTGACACCAGAGATCAGAGCATCACTGGAGAGATCAGCTTCATTCCTGGTAGATGATTCCAGCCGAGGGTCAAGGACCTTCTGCTGTTCATCAAGGCCCACCAACGTTTGATCTCTCATTCTGTGGTGGGGGTGCATGTAGTTCTGCTTAGTGGGTTCCATCCCCAGCTGAAAGGGTCTGGGTTCGATCCCCCAGGGTTCAAACTCTCGCCGTAGTAATCCTTAAAGATGGGTCCCTTAACCTCTCCCTGTAGCCACCCTTAAAGATGGGTCCCTTAACCTCTCCCTGTAGCCACCCTTAAACACGCAGCCTTTAACCTCTACATGTAGTCACCCTTAGACGCGCGGCCCTTAACCTCTCCCTGTAGTCATCCTTAAAGATGGGTCCCTTAACCTCTCCCTGTAGTCATCCTTTAACACACGGTCCTTAACCACCCTCTGTAGACATCCTTAAACACGCAGCCCTTAACCTGTCCCTGCTCCTTAATGACATTCAGCTTGAGGGGTGCAGTGAAGAGCCTGACGTTTCCCCACGCCGCCGGCTGGGGGTTTGAGTGCCTGAGCTGTGAGCACCAATGGGAATCCTGCTTGCTCTTCAGTTAGAGAGCTCAGAGAGCTGAGAGACAGAGCCGTGGAGGAGCCTCTGACCTGCAGGTTCTCATACACCTTTACGGCCACATTCCTCTCACCTCTGAATCCTGTTCAACGACCTCCCTGAGCCCTGAGCCACGAGCCTCACCTGTCGCCCTGCTCACCTGGGGGTACGACACGTCAGACACAACGAGGAGCTGAGCTGGTGGTGGGGATTGTTAGTGAGGGGGGGGGGGGGGGGGATGTTATACACAGCCAGCAGCTCAGCTGATTGGATGGGATGGGATAACGAGGTGAATGACCTCACCTCACCCGTCTCACCTGTCTCACTGCCCATCTCCCCTGTCTGACCTTCCCTTCTCATCTCACCTGTCTGCCCTCACCTGTCTCACCTGTCTGTCCTCACCTGTCTCACCTGTCTCCCAGTGTGTACAGACCCATTCCTTCTCTGTCTTCCATCATGGAGTTACCATAGTGACCAAATACTCTGTAGGGTTTGAGTAGGGCTGTGGTTTATGGTGATTATCATGTGTTTGTTCACGAGTGTGTGTTTATGATGTTAACAAATGTGTGTTGCTGATGTTAACAAGTGTGCGGCTATGTGTTTACAAGTGTGTTGACGTTGTTTACTTGTTGTTTTCAGTGGACCAGACCAGCTCCTATGGTTACAGGAACCAGAGGAAGTTCTCAGAAGACATCGACTGGTCGTACGCAGGTACGCCTCCTGCTCTCCTCCTGCCCTCCTCATCCTCCTCCGTCCTCCCTTCGCCCTCCCCTTCTCCTCCCCCTCGTCCTCCCTCCTCCCCTTCTCCTCCCCCTCGTCCTCCCTCCTCCCCTTCTCCTCCCCTCCTCTTCCCCCCTCCTCTCCTTACCTTCTCCCTTTAGCTCCTCTCCTCCCCTTCTTTCCTCACTGCCTGTCCTGTATGTAGTGTGTGCGTGTGTGTGCGTGTGTATGTGTGTGTGTGTGTGTGTGTGTGTGTGTGTGTGTGTGTTGAAGTGTGGTGTGTGTGTGTGTGTGTGTGTGTGTGTGTGTGTGTGTGTGTGTGTGTGTGTGTGTGTGTGTATAGGTCTGTAAATGTGTGTGTGTGTGTGTGTGTGTGTGTGTGTGTGTGTGTGTGTGTGTGTGTGTGTGTGTGTATGTGTGTGTTTGTCTGTGAGTAAGTGTGTGTTTGTCTGTGTCTGGTGTGTGTGTTGACCTATGGACCATCACCACAGGTGTCTGAGAGATGTCACTTCAATGACAACACTTTGATGCTCCAGAGTCCTCACAACCACACGTCTTTGTGTGTGTGTGTGTGTGTGTGTGTGTGTGTGTGTGTGTGTGTGTGTGTGTGTGTGTGTGTGTCTGTGTGTGTGTGTGTGAGTGTGAGTGTGTGTGTGGGGGGTGCACTCTGCTTCAAAGAGGGGGCTCAGCCTGGTGAACGAGGTGTGAAGTGGTTCTATGATGCAGCCTGAGAGTGAGAAGACAGACAGACCGATAGGAAGAGGAGGAAGTGACAGATTTACACAGGAAGTGATTATCATAACGACCAACAGGGTTGTATGTACAGACCTACAGGGTCGTTAGTAACGGCCTGTACAGGGTCATTAGTAATGGCCTCTACAGGGTTGTTAGTAACGAGCTCTACGGGGTGTTTAGTAACGACCTCTACGGGGTCGTTAGTAACAACCTCTGGGGGGTATCGGCGGTAGAACCTGAGGAGGGCGTCAGAGGGAATAACGGCCCCTGAAGAGAGGCTCTGAGTGGGGGGGTTCTGAGGGCCCTCTGCTCTCCAGACTCATCTGAGTGTGTTTGGGTCCGGCCCGGGGCTCATGTTGGGATTAGCATGTGAATGCGCTGCCCATTCTCCCGGCTCCCTCGATGAGGGGCCCATTGTGGAGTCACCAGTGTCCCCGCGGGCCCCCGGCCAGGGAGCGGCCCCGCACCGCGCTGCTCCCGCCCGCCGCTACACCTCCTCCTCCGGCGGCTCCTGGCTGCTCCAGGCCGAGCCGCTGGCTACACCCCGGTCTGTCTCCACTACACCCCGTCTGTGTTCAGACAGCAACAGCAACAAGCTGACCCCAACATGAAGAGATTAGAGAGAAAATTAGAAGGAACCGTGGAGAAATTAGGGTTGATTCAATTCAATTCAATGTTATCTATATGGCCCTTAACCACTGGTCCAGGCTCAAAGGGCTTAACAGGCCGTGTGTCTATGACCCACCCCTGACCGTAGCCCCCCAGAGGGCAAGAACAAACTCCCTTAGTTAGTAAGGAAGAAATCTAGAGAAGGAACGCAGAGTGGGGATCCCTTTTCAGAAAGGAAGACCCTTCCTTCGGGCTGGGGGATCCCTCCTTCAGAGTGGGGGATCCCTCCTTCAGAGTGGGGGGTCCCTCCTTCAGATTGGGGGATCCCTCCTTCAGAGTGGGGGTCCCCTCCTTCAGATTGGGGGATCCCTCCATCAGAGAGGAAGACCCTTCCTTCGGGCTGGGGGATCCCTCCTTCAGAGTGGGGGATCCCTCCTTCAGAGTGGGGGATCCCTCCTTCAGATTGGGGGATCCCTCCTTCAGAGTGGAGGGTCCCTTCTACACACGTAAAGGCAAAACATTTTAAATGGGTCATGTGGTGCTGGCCGGTTAACCATAAGGAGAGTCCAGGCCTTCAGTCGTAGTCGCTGCGATATGCCAGGCGTCCAGTGAGATGGGTTGGATATGAGTTCCTAGTTCTCCAAGTGCTCCTGTACCTCTCCGTGAGGTCTTAGAGGTCCTGACAGCGGCTGGTTCTACACCGCAGAATGCGGTTCTGGTGTGTATGTCCGGGCTGGGGTCTGATCCCCGTCTACCAGACGCCAGCGCTGCTCTTTATGGACTCAGGGTAAACCCAATGAGGTTCACCTCCTCTGAGGAGCCCACACACACTCAGTGACCTGGGTCTGCAGCTGTCTCACTTAACAACAGGTCGGCCTGTCTCACCTAACAACGGGTCGGCCTGTCTCACCTAACAACAGGTCGGCCTGTCTCACCTAAAGACAGGTCGGCCTGTCTCACCTAACCACAGGTCGGCCTGTCTCACCTAACAACGGGTCGGCCTGTCTCACCTAATGACAGGGCCACCTGTCTCACCTCACAACAGGTCGGCCGGTCTCACCTAAAGACAGGTCTGCCTGTCTCACATAACGACAGGTCGGCCTGTCTCACATAACGACAGGTCAGCCTGGTGCTGTCTCACCTAATGACAGGTCAGCCTGGTGCTGTCTCACCTAACGACAGCTTGGTGCCGTCTCACCCAACGACAGGGCGGCCTGTCTCACCTAACGACAGGTCGGCCTGTCTCACATGACGTCAGCTAGGTGCTGTCTCACCTAACGACAGGTCGGCCTGCCTTACATACGAAAGGTCGGCCTGGGGCTGTCTCACCTAACGGCATGGTGCTGTCTCACATAACGACAGGTCGGCTTGTCTCACCTAACGACCGGGTGCTGTCTCACCTACCGCCGGTGGTCCATTCCTCTGCTGGGCGGGGGCCGCTTACGTTTCCTTTCATCTCCCAGTCTTTGTGTGGCGCTCCGCGTCCAACCTCATCTCCCATGAGCCTCTCTGTCCTGATGTTTGAAGTCAAACCACACAACTCTTTGTTTGCTTTTCTCAGCCTTTGTGTCAACTCTTCAGCCCCCGCAAAAAAGATCTAGGGTAGGTAGATCCATGGTAGGTACAGTAGATCTAGTGAAGGCAGATCTAGGGTAGGTAGATCTATGGTAGGTACAGTAGATCTAGTGAAGGCAGATCTAGGGTAGCTAGATCTATTTTAGGTATAGCCGATCTACTGAAGGTAGATATAGGGTAGGTAGATCTATGGTAGATACAGTAGATCTAGGGCAGGTAAATCTAGTGTTGGTAGATCTAGGGTAGGTAGAACTAAGGTATGTAGTTAAAATGTGGTGTGTGTATATATGTGTGTGTGTGTGTGTGTGTGTGTGTGTGTGTGTGTGTGTGTGTGTGTGTGTGTGTGTGTGTGTGTGTGTGTGGTATATTCTCAACCCTCACCTTGATGGTCATTCTCTTCCCAGGAGAATGAATACCTCCAAACATTCACACACCGTCCTCTCCTCCTCCACCTCCGTCCTTGACCTCCCCTCCCTCTCCTCCTCCACCTCCTCTTCTTCTCCCTCCTCCCCTCCCTGTCCTCCCCCACCTCCTCTTCTTCACCCTCCTCCCCTCCCTGTCCTCCCCCACCTCCTCTTCCTCACCCTCCTCCCCTCCCTGTCCTCCCCCACCTCCTCTTCTTCACCCTCCTCCCCCTCTCTCCTCCCCACCTCCCCCCCGGTGGTAGAATGTGTCATCCTGTGTGTCCCTCCTTGTAGTGTGAAAACAGACCAGAAGCTCCGGTCTGAGGGGTCTTAAGAGCAGATAAACTGGATCATCTCCACCATATCTGGGTTCCTACATCCTTAGGGCTAGATCCTGGAAGATGAGCTACACAGCAGAGGAGAATGAATTAGAAGTTTAGGATGCCCTCCGTCCCCCGGCAGCAGACCATGGTTTATGGTGTTGATCTCCAACCTGGCAGCCTGTAGGACGTGTCTGCTCAGAGACACGTCCTGGTTTCTATCTCTGGATCAGCAGAGATAGAAACCATTAGGACCATTCATTGATACTTAACACCAGCATCTCTACAGCTAGCTTTCTGCTCGGGCTCCCAAACGGAGACACTGCGTGTTTGGTCGTGTTAGGCGTCGGTTAGGCCGTTGATATTTGTTCCTGTTAGGACGGCTACCTTAAGAACCTTCTAGGTCCTCAGGCGGAGACCTGTTTCAGCCCATCTGTCTCAGAGCTAAACAATATATGTCTACACTCAGCTATTTACTACACCAAGTTCTGGCTTGGTGGGAGCTCTCACTGGGAGAATGTGTGTGATGAGCGTCACCAGGTGGTCTCCACTCCACTGGTGGATGAGTTCCCCCCCCCCCCCCCCCCCCCCCCTTCATGAGTCCCCTGACGTTCTCTCTCCTCCAGGGACCCTGAACCAGGACAACTGGGTGAAGAAGTACCCGTCCTGCAGCAGCGCCCGGCAGTCCCCCCTGGACCTGGAGGAGGACCTGGCCCAGGTCCGCCTGGAGTACCAGGACCTGCGCTTCGAGGGCTGGACCACGCCCACCTCCGACCGGACCACCGCCAAGAACGACGGGAAAACCGGTGAGCTGACCGTCTTCCTCTCCTCCTCCTTTTCCTCCTGTTTGCTGGCCTCCTTACCCCCCATTGGTGGACTGCTCTTATGTTGGTCAGCAGGAAGACAAAGGCTCCAAGAACCCGAGCTATCCTCCCTGTCTCCTCCTTTCTCCTCCTTTCTCCTCCTTTCTTCTGCACTCCTCTTTGTTGTTCCTCTGCTCCCCGTCCCAGATGTCAAGAGGAACGGTGTGTGTGTGTGTGTGTGTGTGTGTGTGTGTGTGTGTGTGTGTGTGTGTGTGTGTGTGTGTGTGTGTTTGTGTGTGTGTGTGTGTGTGTGTTTGTGTTTCTCAGGACAGTTTGGCCCACATCGGGCCGTAGATAAGCGGTGTCTTTAGGACAGGACTCAGGTTCCCCCGTAGAGAGTGAACAGATCTTTTATTCCCAGCCCTCCTCCAGGGGGACAATAGTGTCAGTGTCAGAGCCTCAGATCGCTGGCTGACATTTTGGAGCAGGACGGGGCATAATGTTGGTTAAAACCCGTTCCTCCACTCGGCTCATTCAGCAGGAAGCTCTCGCTCTGTGGTGAACCACAGCTCAGCGTTACTGATCACTCTCCTCTCGCTCTGTGGTGAACCACAGCTCAGCGTTACTGATCGCCCTCCTCTCACTCTGTGGTGATCCACAGCTCAGCCTTACAGAGCTCAGCCCCTTCTGGGTCTCTATACGGCCGTCTGGGTGAAGCGCCAGGGAGACCTCAGAGACACCAGCAGGCTCTAAAGACCACACTCTACATCCTCTCTTAAAGGACGGTCTCTCTGTGAATAACTCTGATGGAGCTGTAGGAGTAGACGGCCTTGCCTTACTACTCCTGCTACTAGTAGTGGGGTCTGCTTTGGTCTGGAGGTACAGTGGGTTGACTGCTAACCGGAAGGTTGCTAGTACGATCTTCGGCTCCTCCTAGCGGGGTGTCGAGGCAACTCTCCAACTCTCCCTGACTGCTCCCAACGAGCTGGCTGTCACCCCACATGGTCGACGCCACCGTCGGTGTGTGAATGTGTGTGAACCGTTGTGTGTGAGCCTGCTATATGCCCGAAACGTAGTAAATGTAAATGTACCAGTATTACTACTACTACTATAACCACTAACCAGACTAACCAGGTGCTCGTGTGTCTCTCCAGTGGCCGTCACCTTGGGGGGGGACTTCTTCGTGAGCGGCGGGGGGCTGGGCTCTCGGTTCAGGGCGGCCCGCCTCACCTTCCACTGGGGGCGCTGCAACGCCTCGTCAGAGGGCTCCGAACACAGCCTAGACGGGGTCAAGGCCCCGCTGGAGGTAGGCGTCTCACTCTCTGGAGGTAGGGGTCTCACTCTCTGGAGGAAGGGCGTCTCACTCTCTGGTGGTAGGGCGTCTCTCTCTCTGGAGGTAGAGCGTCTCACTCTCTGGAGGTAGGCGTCTCACTCTCTGGAGGTAGGGGTCTCACTCTCTGGAGGTAGGGCGTCTCACTCTCCGGAGGTAGGGCGTCTCACTCTCTGGTGGTAGGGCGTCTCACTCTCTGGTGGTAGGGCGTCTCACTCTCTGGAGGTAGGCGTCTCACTCTCTGGTGGTAGGGCGTCTCACTCTCTGGAGGTAGGGGTCTCACTCTCTGGAGGTAGGGCGTCTCACTCTCTGGAGGTAGAGCGTCTCTCTCTCTGGAGGTAGGCGTCTCACTCTCTGGAGGTAGGGGTCTCACTCTCTGGAGGTAGGGCGTCTCACTCTCTGGAGGTAGGGCGTCTCACTCTCCGGAGGTAGGGTGTCTCGCTCTCTGGTGGTAGGGCGTCTCACTCTCTGGTGGTAGGGCGTCTCACTCTCTGGAGGTAGGGCGTCTCACTCTCTGGAGATAGGGGTCTCACTCTCTGGAGGTAGGGGTCTCACTCTCTGGAGGTAGGGCGTCTCACTCACTGGTGGTAGGGCGTCTCACTCTCTGGAGGTAGGGGTCTCACTCTCTGGAGGTAGGGCGTCTCACTCTCTGGAGGTAGGGGTCTCACTCTCTGGAGGTAGGGCGTCTCACTCTCTGGAGGTAGGGCGTCTCACTCTCTGGAGGTAGGGCGTCTCAATCTCATGTAGGTAGGGCATACTATCTCCCTCTCATGGCGATGGGACATGGGGTCCTGTCTCTCATCCAATCATCTGTCTGTCAGTTCCATGTTTGATTGCTAAATTCATTTTGAGATTGTTTGCCTGCGGCTCCTGAGGCTCAATAAAAGAGTCCTGAATATAGAGATCGGCTCCGTTCTGACCTCATTATACTAGAACCAACACACACTAGAGATCCAACACACTCTACAGATCCAACACCCTCCACAGAGCCAACACACACTAGAGAACCAACACACTGTACACACACTACAGAACCAACACACACTACAGAACCAACACACACCACAGAGGTCCACTGCCCCCTGTGTGACCTATGACCCCCACGGTGTCACCTCTGACCCCCAGATGCAGATCTACTGCTACGAGGATGACCTCTTCGACTCCCTGGACCACGCCCTGAAGGAGGGGGGGCGCATCACCGCCATCGCTGTGCTGTTCCAGGTATGTGTGTATGTGTGGCTGTGTCTCTGGGGGGGGGGGGGGTGCATTAGATGGGGGGCGGGGGGGTAAGGGGGTGAGAGGGTTAAAAAGTGGGGGGTGAGATTTGAAATAGCTTCTGCAATGTAAATGTTTATTTTCCATGCCAATAAAGTTCTTATTATTTGAATTGCGAGAACGTTAGAGTGAGACAGACGGAGAGACCCTTTCAACTGCTTTCAATATTCCACTGTTTACACAAACACACACACACACACACACACACACACACACACACACACACACACACACACACACACACACACCCACACACACACAAACACACACACACACACACACAATATTGACGTGTGTTTTTCCATAGATCAGTGTGGAGGACAACGAAAACTATGAGGCCATCATTAATGCTGTCAACGCAGTCAGCCGCTATGGTACGTCAAGCTAACCCGCCAAAGAGACAGAGTCCAGTTCACGCTGTGGGGGTTCCATGTGAACCCCCACAGGCTAACCCTAACCCTATGAGACAGGCTGACCACTAACTGTGTGCGTTTTTCCAGGTAAGAGTGGAGAGGTGGAGGCCTTCTCCCCACAGGCTCTGCTCCCCAACTCCACCCAGAGGTTCTTCATCTACAACGGCTCCCTGACCACGCCCCCCTGCTCCGAGACCGTCCAGTGGATCGTCCTGAAGGAGCCCGCCTCCATCTCTGACGCCCAGGTGAGAGAGAGAGAGAGAGAGAGAGAGAGAGAGAGAGAGAGAGAGAGAGAGAGAGTGAATAAGTGCAGTAAATATTCTTCAGATTGTATAAATAATGCACTCTTAACTTTTGAAATCGTAAGAAGGCAGAATAATTCGGCCAAACAAATTGTTCAAAATAAATATTCGGTCTTCGGTTGGGTTTGTATATTCGCTTCGGCCGAGATTTTTATTTTCGATGGATCCCGACCAAAACGTTGTTTTGGTCTAAAAAATAGCTGTGTGCACATCCCACCTTCTGGCCCGGTTTAGGAAGAATACAGTAATATTAAGAGAAAGAAATGTAATGTCTGCAGCACTGCTAAAGCTCCCATATTTAATAATAAAAAATTAACAGCACGTTTCGACCCTATTGGGTCTCCTTCAGGCAAATGGATCGACCAAAATAGCCTTGTGAAAGCGTCATCAAAAAAAGTGAATGAGTTTTCTTCGCTACGTTATCGCTGCAACGAAGACTGTTAAAAAAAGTAACTGCCGTTACTTGGCCTCTTCCAGCTGTTGGGGTCCGGCCCCGCCCCCCCCCCCCCCCCCCCCCCCCCCCCCTCCCCCCTCCCCCACGTGAGCTGCAGCATGTATGGCGTTTTTATTTTTTACTTTGTGTAACTTTGTACACATTTGTTACTTAGGCCTACTCTGCTAAATATATATAGGCCTATAATATTTCTGTTTATGGCATAGATTTCTCCTCAGATTAGGCTAATAAAGCAATGCTAAAAAAAGAAACACAAACACAAACGCTCTATCAAAGGCCCGGCCCGAGGATAGCGGTGGGAAATATCGGCCCGACCCGGCCCGGCAGAGAATCTAAACTCTAGGCTGGATCCAGGATCAGCAGCTAAAAGGACTAAATAGGATGTTATGGTCCTGAGCTGCGGTTCCCTGCAGCGACACGTCGTTGCAGGACCGCATTCCTCGTGATAATGGTTAGGGTGGCTGAACGTCGAAACTAATGGTTGAATTAAGCTCTGAGCTCCTTCCTGTCAGTGACGGTCGGTGAGTCACCACGACCCGAACAAAGATGTCTCCGCCCGGCGCCTGCGGCTCAATGCTCTGCTCTGGCATGCTGCTAGCATGATTTGACGCCGCCGCCACGATGCTATGGGGGCTAGCGCTTTGTTTACCTCTCATTTGAAGCTCAACAGGCGCCAGCAGCGAAACCAAACAAACACGCTATAACTCTGATGACGACTACGTCACTATTGGCACTCACTTAATGCAACACACATACTGATGATTGTATGTGTGTGTGTGTGTGTGTGTCTGTATGTGTGTCTGTCTGTGTGTCTGTGGGTGTCTGTGTGTGCATCTGTCTGTCTGTCTGTCTGTCTGTCTGTCTGTCTGTAGCTGGAGGTGTTCTGTGAGGTGATGACCATGCAGCAGGCGGGCTACGTCATGCTGATGGACTACCTGCAGAACAACTTCCGGGAGCAGCCCCCCCGCTTCACCGGACAGGTGTACTCCTCCTACACCGGCAGCGAGGAGCTCAGCACACCTGGTACGGCCCACACCTGGTACACACACACCTGGGACACACACCTGGTACGGCACACACCTGGTACACAAACCTGGTACACACACACCTGGTACGGCACACACCTGGTACACACCTGGGACAAACCCCTGATACACACACCTGGTACGGCACACACCTGTTGGTACACACCTGATAAACACACACCTACACACACACCTATACAGAGGAGAGAGGAGAGAGAGAGGAGAGGAGGAGAGGATAGAGGAGAGGAGGAGGAGGAGGTGGTGCTCAGAATGGGTTTTGCTGTCCTACATCCCCGCAACGACCGACCAATCAGAGCACAGAGCTAGTGATTAATAGTATTGAACGGTTCTGATTGATCTGTGATGTGAAACCAGCCAGGATCAATTCATGCATCCAGAATGTTGTTTTAACAGGCAGCTGGTAGTTTCTCTGGTAGTCAACACTCGACAGTTTCATCCCTAGAGCGGCTCAATACCTAGAGTGGTATAGTCCAGCACATGACCAATGATCCGACGTTTATGATGCAGTCTCCAAAACATTTCTATGCTTGTTGTTGAAGTTCTATTGTGTGTTAACCCATATGTATCAGCAACTACTATTGGTAGTATTCCAGCTATTGATTGACCATGGTATACACCGACGTATTGTAGTTTATTGATAACCTCATCTTATTTTACCACGGAGAGGGTTTTTCTATTGCGCTCGTCGTTCTAGTTGTGTTGAGAGATCGGAGGTCTTTACTTAACTCTGTCGAGGGGCGATCCTACCCTCTAGTGGCCGTGAGATGGAGGTTCAGCCTGGTGATGCCGACCAGAGTCAACGGGAGGGGAGTGAGTGAGAGAGAGTGATCGAAGGGGAAGGGGTGAGTGAGTGTGTGCATGTTTGAATGAGAGGTTTCTATATACCACTACTTGACAGCAAAGTCTAATGAATTAATGTAATTAGCTACTGAGACAGTAATGTTATGAGGTCCGACCGTCATCACGCTCATCACCGAGGTTCTGTGATGAGCCTGACAGCGTGAGGTTCTCCAGGTTCTAGATGTGGTTCTTCAGGTTCTAGATGAGGTTATGTGATGAGCACTGTGAGGTCCTCTAGGTTCTTAAGGTTCTGTGATGAGCAGGTTCTTCAGGTTCTGTGTGAGGATCTGTGATGAGCACCGTGAGGTCCTCCAGGTTCTAAAGGTTCTGTGATGAGCAGGTTCTTCAGGTTCTAGGTGAGGATCTTCAGGTTCTAGATGAGGTTCTTCAGGTTCTTAATGTTCTGTGATGAACAGGTTCTTCAGGTTCTTGATGAGGTTCCGTGATGAGCACCGTGAGGTCCTCCAGGTTCTAAAGGTTCTGTGTGCCTCCAGAGTGCAGCTCGGAGCCAGAGAAGGTTCTGGCGGTGGCCCAGAACCGCAGCAGCCTGCTGGTGATGTGGGAGCGGCCGCGCTCCGTCTACGACGGTGCCATCGACCGCTACGCCGTCCGCTACCGGCCCGCCGGCAACCCCGCATCGCCTACCATCGAGTACCTCACGGACGGGGACCAGGACGTGGTGAGGACCAGGGTCCCAGGGCCACAGGGTCTGGGTTTGATCCCCAATGTCCTCAGTCTACCTAGAGGCCTCCTAGAGCTGGATGACCCCCTGACCCATACCTGAGGTTCCATTCCCACTGGGGGAGCAAGGCATTAACACTGCCAGGGTTAGGGGTTGCATTCCCACTGGGCCCCTGCTAAGACTGTACACCCTCAAGTTCACCTCCACTCCCAGTGTCCCCAAGCTGGCCCGAGTGTTTAAACTCATGATTATTATTTCCTGTCTTACTGGTATTGAGTGTACTCTACCCCCCCACCACCAGGGGGCGATCCTGCAGGACCTCCTGGCTAACACCAGCTACAGCCTGGAGGTGGTGGCCGTCTGCACGGGAGGCCTCCTGGGACGGCTGAGCGACCAGCTGACCGTCACCATGCCGACCTACGACCCCGGTAAGAGCGACCCCGCCTCGCCCGGCCGTCTCCACGGAGACCGCGCCTAGCACACCTGTAGCAGGCTAGGCTAACGCTAGCGCTGACTGCCTGTCGACTGGCCCGTCAGAGACTCTGTAGTGCGGCGGAGAACCTCCACGACCGGGTTCTAAATCTACGCTTTATAGAACCCAACGGTTCTGCCATCTCTCCAGACTTTGGTCCTCAGAAACCTGAAACTATGCAACAGTTTGGTCTTCCCCCTGATCTCTCTGCTGGTCTGTCTCTTAGTTTTCCCCCCTGCTCTCTCTCTTCTCTCCCTCTGGTCTCTCTCCTGGTCGCTCTCTTGGTCTCCCCCCTGGTCTCTCTCCTGGTCCCTCTCTTGGTCTCCCCCCTGGTCTCTCTCTTGGTTCCTCTCCCCCTGGTCTCTCTCCCCCTGTCTCTCTCCCTCTGAGGTGTCGTTCTTTCTCTGATGTTTTGGTTTGTATCTCTCTCTTGTTCATGACCTCTGAGTGACCCCTTTTATGTAAAAGTAAAACATAGCATTTGTATACAATGGAACTATATATATATATATATATATATACAAAATAATAATATATATATAGCATATATATGATAATAATAAGTGTAATTTATGACTAAAGTTGATAATAAACTGGTCCATGTTGTACCAAGTTCTGTGTCGGTCTCCGCCTGCTCCTGTGTGACTGAATGCTACATGAACACCAGACCATCAAGTTAGCTAAAACTTGCTCAATTTTAGCTTCAATCCACCTGTGCTGTGTTCAGATATCCATACTTCCATGAGTACACCTAAACGTGTAGAACACTATCTGCACTCATGATGTCAGTGTTCCAAATCGAATACTAACCAGAAATTACGATCGCGACTGCCGACGCAGCTCGTCGACACCCACCCAAAACATCCAGCTTTGAACTGTGAACACTTTACGCCTAGCAGCTATAATAATATGAAAGCCATAAAAGCTATAAAAGCTGTACATCAATCCACATTCAGCGGTCTGAGCGTTTTGAGTACACCATACGGGTCCTTTCAGTACACTTCTTTTCGCCCCGATCTTAATTGGAACGCCCTACGTACTCAAACTAAGTATAGCAAGTACCGGAATTATGGATATCGGAACACAGCACTAGTCATTATGCTAGCTAAAACAAGCTCAATGTTAGCCTCAATCAACCAGGTCATTATGTTAGCTAAAACTAGCTCAATGTTAGCCTCAATCCACTAGGTCATTATGTTAGCTAAAACTACCTCAAACAACTCAAGCTCTTTGTTAGCTAAAACGACTTAGTTAACTATATTCTCTGTTAGCCTCAAGCTATCACCATAACTAACCTTAACCATTTCTATCCTCATTCCTATACTAACTATTTCTAACCCAATACCTAATCCTAATCATCCCTAATCTAACACTTAAACCAAACCATCTCTAACCATATACCTAAATTTAACCATCTCTACCCTAAAATACAGTATATGTGTGTGTCTGTGTGTGTGTATTTTTGTTTGTATGCAAGTGTGAGTGTGTGAGTGTGTGTGTGTGAGCGTGTGTGTGTGTGTGTGGGGACACACACAAAGGAAACACATAAAAAATCAACATTTAGTCCCCTGATGTTCACTTCACAATCAGTAATACACGCTCTGCACGCACACATATCTCCCAGAATCGACCAACCAGATCGGCCGTATCGAGCTGACCCCACCTTAATGAGGATGCTGTCTCTGCTCAGCCAATCACGTGGGAGGATTCCTCCTTCATCTACTCTAATATGAAACTTGTGTTTATTTCTAGTAGACTCCCTGGACTCTGCATGGGACGATGTGAACGAGGTGAGCACACACTCACACACGCGCGCGCACGCCACACGCACGCGCGCGCACACACACACACTATCTTCTGGTCCCGAGAGGAACCAGAAGAACTGTTGAGCAACACATTATGAGCCAACCGGAAGTGGGTCAGGTGTGGAGGCGGGTTTAATTTATGTCACTTCCTGTCACCACCAGGGAGACTACGACCCAGACCCAGTCCAGGAGGAAGAGGAGGAGGAGGAAGAGGAGGAGAACGATGTTGTGCTCGTGGGGCAGGAGAAGGAGGTGGTAGAGGAGGAAGTTGAGGAGGAAGTGGGGAAGGAAGTGGAGGCGGGTTCACCCGTGTCCACAGACCCATCCAGAACCCCAGACCTCCTCCCACTCCTCCCTGACCCCAGAACCACCATCCAGGGTACCCCCACCCAGGGTACCTCCACCAAGAGTACCCCCACCCAGGGCACCTCCACCCAGGGTACCCCCACCCTTGCCCATCCCACCCGGGGGCCAGTCGGGGCTGTGAGCTCCACGACAGCAGGGCTGCGCCGCAGTACTTCCAGTCCGCCAGCAGGGGGCACTGCTGGACCAGGAGACAGAGGAAGAGAGCAGGAGGAATATAGTGGCATCCCACCCATACACAACAACACACACGCCAGCACAGAGACACAAAACACCACGGACACACACAGAAGTACAGACACACACAACACCACGAACACACACACCAGCACAGATAGACACAACACCACAGACACACACACCAGTTCAGAATCACATAACACCACAGATATACACACCAGCACAGATAGACACCACAACAAGGAAACACACACCAGTACAGACACACACAACATCACAGACACACACACCAGCACAGATAGACATAACACCATGGAAGCACACAACACTAAAGACACACACACCACTACGGACACATACAACAACATCTCAAACATAAACACACCCAACAGTACAAGCACACTCAACAACACACACGTCCATGCCCCCTCCCCCGGTGCATATGACGGTAACCGTGGAGACGAGGAGGCCATCGCCAATTCAAACGCCACAGCAACAGGGAGTGAGAGGTCAGAGGTCAGCCTCATCCACCCACAATCCCGCGGGGTGTCCGAGAAACCCCAGCTGAGGACTACAACTCCCAGCATGCACTTCACCGGTATCCCGTCATACACCACCGGTGAGCATCAAGTCGCTCAGGCTTCCTCCTCCTCCTCCTCTTCCTCAGCTCTGCTGGACCCCAGCCCGGCTAGCTCCACCCCTTCCCCCTCCTGCTGCCTGCAAGCCCCTCCCCCTGCTGGCTCACAGCAGCATGACGCCTCCTCCTCGGCCACGCCCCCTGCTTCTGCCACGCCCCCCACCTCCCTCCACCCCCCCCTCTCTGATGTTGATGATGATGGTGGTGATGATGATGGTGATGGTGGTGATGATGGTGGTGAGGGTGATGATGATGATGATGATGATGGTGATGGGGATAAAGATGATGATGAGTTGTCTGGGTCTTCATCGGGGGTCTACTCCGGTGACCTCATCACCTCCTTTAGCGAGACTCCGCCCCTTCCCTCGGTCGGGTTGCCGTCGGCGACGCCAGAGCTCCCTCAATCGCCCCCTGTCCTCGCAGTGTCCCTCTCTCTCGCCCCGCCCCTCCTGCTCCCGCCGTCCTCTTCCTCCTCGGTAGGTGGAGGGGGGGAGGAGGAGTGGAGGTTTGAAGCTAGCGGTGGCTGCGGCTACGTGCTAGCGAGCTGCGGTGGCGGCGGAGGCATGGACGCCATGTGCTCCTGCTCCGTCGAACCCTCGCTGGCGCCGTTCCAGACACACGCCTCCTCCCCCCCGCCCTCCCCCTCCTCCTCCTCTCCTTCCGCTGCGTGGGAAGTAGCCGCGAGCATAGTGCGCCACGCTAGCAGCGCTACCTATGCTAGCGTAGCCACCAACCCCCCACGGGCCTCTTCCTCTGCGCCGGCTGAAAGACTGTCCTCCCGTCCTTCTCCTCCTTCCTCCTCCTCACACGTCCTCCTTCCTCCCCCCCCTCCCCCCACCAGTGACCCCTCCCTCTCTCTTACAGCCACGGACGACTTTGATTGGTCCCCCACGTCCGTCCGCCACCCCTCCCCCTCCCCCTCCCCCTCTCCAATCTCCTCCCCCACCCCAGAGGGAGGGGCCTGGGGGGGCGTGGCCTCAGGCTCCGCCCAGCAGGAGGAGGACTTCTCCGCCTCCGGTGAAAGTGTACTTCCTGTTTCCCCCCGCATCACTTCCTCCTCCACCCCTCCCCCCCCCGCGGCCGAGACCACGCCCCCCACGGCCGAGACCCCGCCCCCCGACGACGAGCGCTCCTCCGCCTTCTACTTCGAGGCCGAGAGCGGGAGCGCTGCCGTTGCTACGGAGACGGGGGGCATGGCCTACATGGGGACCACGTTGAGCCCCTCCCCCTCGTCGTCATGGCGACGGCGAGCAGGGGAGGAGCAGAGCGGCTCGGGGGACACCTCCTCCGACTTCAGTATACCCGAGCACACGGAGAGAGACCTCCTCCTCGAGGAGGAGGGGGGGGAGGAGGAGGAGCTGGTGGAAGGTAAACAACTGAACCAGAGGCCCATGGGCCTCTATCCATTATCACTCAACCCTAAACCTCTAACACCACACCTTCAAACCGCAACCTCCATCCCTTACCCCTAAACCACTGAACCCTAACCTCTAAACCCTTACCCTCTAACCCAGGGGTTCTCAAGGTTTTGACAACTCAAGGCCAATTTAGGAACCCAAAATTTGACTGAGGGCCGCCAATAGAAAAAGAAAATTGGCGGGAAACGCCGCCAGCATCCCAGTGGTCAAAAAAAACATTGCACCGTGGACCTCCCGGAGTGAGGTCAAGTGAGGTCTAAATCACGAAACTGAGGTTCAGCCTTTCAAAGTAATGTACAGTCGGATTAAAACTAACAAATGTAAAAGGATTTAATTGAAAGCTAGAGAGAGTCGACTTTTCTCTTTATATTCATTTATTTTTGTTATTATTATTATTTATTTTTTTATATAACTTACATAATTATGTATGTCATTGCGGGCTGCCAGGAATGATTCCGCGGGCCACCATTGGCCTGCGGGCCGCACTTTGAGAACCAACGCTCTAACCCCACACCTTCAAACCACTGACCTCGAAACCACTAAAACCTAACTTATAAACCCTTACCACTTAACCCTAACCTTTAAACCACTAAACCCTAACCTCTAAACCCTTAACATCTAAACAATTACCTCTAAACCCTAACCTCTAAACCCTAACCTCTAAACCCTTAACCTCTAAACACCTACCTCTTAACCCTAACCTCTGAACCCTAACCTCTAAATTACCTCGACCCTAACCTCTAAACCCTAACCTCTGAACCCTAACCTCTAAATTACCTCTAAACCCTAACCTCTAAACACCTACCTCTAAACCCTAACCTCTAAACCAATAACCCCTATCATTTAAACCACTAAACCCTAACCTCTAAACCCTTTACTTCTAAACCCCTAACCACTAAACCCTAACCACTAAACCCTGACCTCTGAACCACTAACCTCTAAACCACTCAACCTTTATCCCTCAACAACTAATCTTTAAACCCTAACCTCTAAATCCTAACCTCTAAACTTAGCCTAGCTTCTAAAAACACTAAACCCTAACCTCATAGCTTCTAAACCCTAACCACTAAATGCCAATTTCTAAACCCTAACCACTAAACCCTAATCTCTAAACCCTAACCTCTAAACCCCAACCCTAACCTCTAACCCCTAACCTCTAATCCACTAAACCCTTACTGTTGACCTCTAAACCCTAACCTTTAATCCACTAAACTCTAACCTTTAAACCCTAACCACTAAACCATAACCCCTTACTGTTGACCTCTAGGGTTTAACCCTAACCTTTGACCCCTAGACCCTAACCCCTCCCTGTGTCTGAACGCCAGTGTGTGTGCGGTGAGTCTGAGCCAATCAGGAGGCTCCTTAGAGCAGTAGCATCTCGTAGGCCTCGGAGTGAAGGTCAGTCCCAGCGCCCCATGAGGTGTGGCACTGGGACTCAGCCTCTGATTGCTTGTAGGTCTGGCCCATTCTGGAGGGCTTTGGGTATACCCCCTCCCTCCATCTGGAGGTCTAGGGTGACTGACCAGATAGGTTCCAGTGTATGGCTGAGTCGTCAGGGGGTCGATTCACCGCAGGCAGGTGCAGTTCGCCGACGCACCACAGGGGGGCAGCAGAACCCCTCGCGGATTCCGACCTCTCATAATTACTGTTCAGCTCAGCCACTCTGCTCAATCACGAAAGTTGCTAGTAAGCCTACTTAGAAAAAATGTTTTGGATTACAAACAAACTTTAACGTTAGTAGCAACATGTTTTTTGGCAGGAAAAGCCTTTGCACGTTGAACACAAACAGCGAGTTACACATTCTCAGGGAACGCGTTCAATGCGCTCCTTTCATCGGTCGGCGGGCCTTTCAGCGAGCGGCTTCTGAATCTCACCTCAGCTCCATTCTCCTCCCAAACACGACTCACCTTTTGTCACTTTGAGTAGAAAACATTCAATCCAACCCTTTTCCCTGCTGTTATTGTTGGCTTTCTGAGTGGATGATGAATATTTACTGAATGAATGCCGGCTCGTTCGAGCTTGGCGGAAAAGCACAGCCGCCAAATACTAAATAGTTGTTAACAAGGATGACCTTGTCATTCAGCGGCTGAGCAGAGCAGGTACGTTTTAACGGCGCGCGTTCCACGTCAAGGTTAGTCGATACTGGCGGGTTCTCTCCCTCTCCCCATCTGGTTTGCAAATGAGAAATAAAAGGTGTCGAGGTCGGCTCCGTTTGACAGTTCATCATTGACATCATTCAGCGAACTGCGAACATGTGTGCGTGTGTGACTCTTAATTGACTTGACGAGAGGTGGGCGCTCGTGTGTGTGTGCGTGCGTGAGTGTGCTTGTGTGCATGTTTGCGTGCATGTGCAGGTTGCGTTCACAGTCGCCTCTCTGGGCTTTGAGGGGAGATTTTCGTGGCCTATGTGGCTGCTTGCATGCGTGTGTGTCTGTGTCTGTTTCTGCATGTGTGTGTCTGCGTGCGTGTGTCTACCAGTCGAGATAGATAGGGAATAGAACCAACAACCCTGGCAATGGTCATGCCTTTCTCTACCAGTGGGAGTGGAACCCCTAACCGTGCACGGCCAGTGCCTTGCTCTGCCGCCGAGGCAGACCTGATGAGTGTGTGTGTGTTCCTCCCCAGACGCAAGTAACAGCAGCCACGAGTCGCGGGTGGGGGCAGTGGGGCTGACGGAGGCGGCGGCGGTGGTGCCGCTGGCGGTGGTGTCGGTGCTGACCGGCCTCGGCCTCATGGTGCTGATGGGGATCCTGGTGTACTGGAGGTAGGCTCCTCCCCCTCCCTACGACCCCTCTGGGAGGCTCCTCCCCCTCACTACAGACCCCCTCTAGGAGGCTCTGAGTGGATCACCAGGACCACATAACTAACGTGTCTATCTCTGTTGGGAATGGGTTAACCTAGCCATAGTTAGTGCGTGGCACTTGGTTATATGAACATCCCCACTGTACCGACAGAGATATATTGTTGTTTCTCTTTCTTTGGACTAATGTACTTATTGAAGGTCGCTCTGGATAAAAGCGTCTGCTAAACGCCCTGAATCTAAAAGTAACGTGGGCTCAGAGAGACACACATGGCGATGTGTGTGAGTGTGAACAGGGTGGGTTCTGATGTAGGCCGGTCGTAGGGACCCCACCCAGTGATCTGGGGAACGATGATGAAGGAGCAAACGAGAGACCGCTGAAGTAGAACATCCAAAACGTTCCTCCTCACCTGAAGAGCTCTCGATGTTAAACACAAACCATTCAACGCTGCACTTAGACACTGAGGAAATTCTGTTCTACTCACCACATTCATACTGTCAGCCAATCACAGGGTTAGAGTGAAACACACTGTCAGCAAATCACAGGGCTAGAGTGAACACACTTTCAATCAATCACAGGGCTAGAGCGAACACCCTGTCAGCCAATCACAGGGCTAGAGCAAACACACTGTCAGCCATCACAGGGCTAGAGCGAACACACTGTCGGCCAATCACAGAGCTAGAGTAAACAAACACACGGCCGGCCAATCACAGGGCGAGCGAATCACCACACTGTATGGTTTGTGTGTGTGTATATAGTGTGTGTGTGTGTGTGTGTGTGTGTGTGTGTGTGTGTGTGTGTGTGTGTGTGTGTGTGTATATAGTGTGTGTGTGTGTCTGTATATATAGTGTATGTAGTGTGTGTAAATTGTGTTTTTTATGTTTATTTATTTATTTATTTTTATGTGTGTGTGTGGATATGGTGTGTGTTTTTGTGTATGTGTGTGTGTTTGTGATTGGACTTCCCTTTTGCTTTCCTTTGGCCTTGAGATGTTTGTTACCCGAATTCATAGCTTGTTGAGTCGTCTCTCTGATGGAGGGGAAGAGTGCTCCTCCTCCTCCTCCCTTTGTCTCTCAAAGTGTCCTCTCCTCCTCCTCCTCCCTTTTTCTCTCAAAGTGTCCTCTCCTCCTCCTCCTCCTCCCTTTGTCTCTCAGAGTGTCCTCTCCTCCTCCACCACCTCCCTTTGTCTCTTAGTGTCCTCTCCTCCTTCTCCTACTCCTCCTCCTCCACCACCTCCCTTTGTCTCGCAGAGTGTCCTCTCCTCCTTCTCCTCCTCCTCCC
Organism: Gadus morhua; assembly: GCF_902167405.1. Taxonomy (NCBI): domain Eukaryota; kingdom Metazoa; phylum Chordata; class Actinopteri; order Gadiformes; family Gadidae; genus Gadus; species Gadus morhua. The sequence goes on along the minus strand of NC_044056.1, from coordinate 12,200,461 downwards.
TTTGTCTCTCAATGTCCTCTCCTCCTTCTCCTCCTCCCTTTTTCTCTCAGAGTGTCCTCTCCTCCTCCTCCTCCTCCCTTTGTCTCTCAGAGTGTCCTCTCCTCCTCCTCCTCCTCCTCCTCCCTTTGTCTCTCAGAGTGTCCTCTCCTCCTCCACCACCTCCCTTTGTCTCTGTGTCCTCTCCTCCTTCTCCTCCTCCTCCCTTTGTCTCTCAGTGTCCTCTCCTCCTCCTTCTCCTCCTCTCTTTGTCTCTCAGAGTGTCCTCTCCTCCTTCTCCTACTCCTCCCTTTGTCTCTCAGAGTGTCCCCTCCTCCTTCTCCTACTCCTCCACCACCCCCCTTTGTCTCTCAGTGTTCTCTCCCGCTCACCTTCAGAACACAGCATTGTTTTTGTTTTGGCTGCCTCGCTAAGCTGGTAACGCTAAGCTGCCAGCCTCCCAGCACCGGGCGTGGTGGGCTCAGCCCCCCAGGGACGCTTGGGGCCCCTCCCCTGGGGTGCCCCCCCCCTGGGGTCTGGGCGGGGGAAAGAACATCGCCCTGATTACAGAGGAACATGAGCGCTCGTGTAGCGCGCTGTAAGCCGGGGGTCAGAGGTCAGACCTGCTTAATCCACCCCCCCCCCCCCCCCCCCCCCCCAACCACCTTATCCCTGCCCTCCGCAAGTCAGCAACACCAAGTCGGCAAAACATCTGGAGCAGAGACATCTGCAGACCATAACATATCAGAAAACATCTGGAGTAAAGACATCTACAGACAATAACACATCTGTAAACATCTGGAGTAGAGACATCTTCAGACCATTACATCTCTGTAAACATAGTAAACATCTGGAATAGAATCTATAAACATCTGTAGACCATATTAACATCTGGAGAGGTTACATCTGTAGACCCTAAAACATCTGCAGACCATATAACAACACGTAGAACAAAGATTATACAAACACGTGACAAGAGAAGAAGGAAGTTGGAGTAGTGCCGAGTCTTTACGATCTACAGCAGAATCCACCTGGTGCTACACTGAGTTCAGCAGCTACAACGCCAGCTATAGTGTTCACCCAGAACACCACTGGCTCAAGTCACTGGGGCACTGGGGGAAGCGGCATTATGTGGCAAGAAGTTGATGTGGGGAGAGTAGTGGTTGTGAACCTGGTGTCTCTACCTGAGCCAGAAGAAGACGGGCTCCGGTGAAGACCCTCGGAGTGGAGGAGGAGCGGAGTAGACCCTCGGATCGAAGGAGGACCCTCGAGCGGAGGAGGATTCGAGGGTCGGGCCACCGCGGGCTCGTCTCTGATCCCCTTAAAAACGTGTCGGATTAAGGCAGACATCTTTTCTTCGTGTCGGAGAGAGATTACAACGTTTTCAAATGGCCCTGACGCACTCATCGCCACAATAAAAACCCCCTGCTGTGTTTTCACCGAGCTGAGCAACCGGGACACGTGTATACGCTGGTTTAGTCGGGTCACAACACGACTTCATCTGACATCAGTACATCGTCGTTATTCTATAGTTTCTCAAGCAGACCTCGACCACATCATCTGTATCGAATCAATCTACTATTCTAATATTTGAACTTAATTTCAACATGTTGAGTAAAAGCTGTCTCTTTTATCTTTTGCATGACTCTAAATGGTCTAAGTTTTATAAGTACCCCTGTACGATCTGTCTGACCTCTCTACGACCCATGTCTGACCTCTTAACGCCCCCCTGTCTGGCCCCTGTGTGACCCCTGCCTGACCCCTGTTTTCCAGGAACTGTTTCCAGACGGCCAGCTTCTACATCGAGGACAGCAGCTCCCCTCGCGTCATCACCCAGACGGCCTTTAACACAGGCGAGTACAGGAACAGACAGACAGACAGACGGACGGACGGACGGACGGACGGACACTTACTCACTCACTCACTCACTCACCTTTATTGACGTGTTGTCATGATGTTGTCATGGTCGCTGTGTTGTTGTTCTTGACGTTGTTGCTGTTGACGTCAGACCACGAGGCGGTCCCTGTGAAGGAGTTCGTCAGACACGTGGCCGAGATGCACCAATCACACGGTTTCTCCCGGGAGTTCGAGGTACTTGGGGTCGCTTCACCACATGGTGGAGTGGAAACAGTGGGAACACTGGGAACAGTTGGAACTGTAGGAAAGTGTCTAGCGCTTCCACTGAAAAACCAATGTGCATGTAGAGGGGTCGCAGGTCAAAGCTCATGCCCTGTAGCCAACGTCTGCTCTGCTTCTCTTTTGGTCATTTTGGTTTGCTGTGTCTGTGATGACATCATGGCTGCCTTCCTCATCATCATCATCATCATCATCATCATCATCATCATCCTCAGATCCTGAAGGAGAGCTACGAGGTGAGAGCCTCCACATTCAGCATCGTCCAAACCTAGCATGCTGCAAACTGGCATGCTGCACTTCTGGCATGCTCTACACCTAGCCTTCTACACATCTAGCACCCATCATGCTACACACATAGCATGCTATACACCTAGCTTGCTGCACACCTAGCACGCTTTACACCTGCTCAAGCCTGGCTTTTTTCACACCCGTCAGCTAACATGCTTCACAACTAGTATTGGTCACTACAGCGAGCTCTTCTTCAGAGCTCTAGACTAGAAGCTGAAGCGCTGGTTATTTATGGCTCAGCCGGCGTTCAGAGCTCTGTGTGTGGTTGGGTCCAGGAGCTCCAGGCGTACTCCATGGACATCGGCATGACATCGGACAGCGCCCGGCACCCCGACAACAAGACCAAGAACCGCTACGTCAACGTGCTGGCATGTGAGTGGTTAACGGAGCCCCCCCTCGGGTCTGGAACCATCCGGGGGCTTCACTGGGGACTGGGTAGGTGGAACCAGACTCATATTGACGTTGTGGTTCCCCCTGCAGACGACCACAGCAGAGTCCGTCTGTCCACCCAGACGGACAGCGGGCAGACGGGGGATTACATCAATGCCAACTACGTGGACGTAAGGAACCGCTTCATCCTCTCAGACCAGGGGTCTCTAGCTGGCTCTGAACCAGTTCAAACCAGTTGTGTGTGTACTCTACGTGTGTGCAGGGTTTCAACCAGCCCAGGGCGTACATCGCGGCCCAGGGCCCGCTGCGCTCCAGCGTGGACGACTTCTGGAGGATGGTGTGGGAGCAGAGGACCGGGGTCATCGTCATGATCACCAACCTGATGGAGAACGGACGGGTGGGGCCACGCCGCCACAGCTAGCTGCTGATAGCAGACTGACTAGCTAGCTGTGACGGCATTAACAGAGTGATGTTTACAGTCCCACAGACAATTAGTTTCAATATCAAAATACTTTAAAGTGAACAAAGGCTCATGTAAACATAACGGCAACAACATCGAGTTCTGTAACGCGATCGATGTCCTAACTGTGGACTCATACATAGCCGTGTGACAGATCGAACCTATGAACACGCTGAATTTATGTCCCCCCCCCCCCTCCCCCCGTTCAGAGGAAGTGTGACCAGTACTGGCCAATGGAGAGCCAAGAGGAGTACGGCGGCTTCCTGGTAACGGTGAAGAGCGTGAAGGAGCTGGCATTCTACACCCAGAGGACCTTCACCCTCCGCAACACACGCCTCAAGAAGGTCAGCGAGCCGGCAGGGCCCCACCCCACAATACCGCATGACTCCACCCCACCAAGGGCCACGCCCCAAAATACCGCTTACTCCACCTTGAGCAGGGCTACGCCCCCTAACACTGCATGGTTCCACCCCAACGCAGGGCCACGCCCCCAAACACTGCATGACACCACCCCACCAAGTGCCCCTAACCCTAACCCTAACCCATTCCCTTAACTTATTCAGTCTTTTAAAGTGGTAAAGTGTATTTTTACACAAGTGTTTAAGTGGACTTCCCAGGCATCGAACAAGTGGTTATAGCGTAGCTCTGGTCCCGTCTGTAGCGTCTACAGGCTTTATCTCCATTTCTATTGATCTAGTTGTGGGGGCCATCCCGGCCGGTAGACGAAGGGTTCAACCGGTCGACGCCTCCTCTGATGTTAGTCCATCCTGGAGGCGGATTCTTCCGTGGATAATACTTCCTGTCTCCTCCCCAGGTGTCCCAGAAGGGTCGTGGCGCAGAGCAGACGGTGTTGCACTTCCAGTACACCCAGTGGCCGGACATGGGGGTCCCGGAGTACGCCCTGCCACTCCTCACCTTCATACGCAGGTCCTCCCAGGCCCGGACCCCCGACATGGGGCCCGTGGTGGTGCACTGCAGGTAGGGTGAGACCAGACCGGTCTGCACCAGTCTGAGTAGAGGGCCGAGCTCCAGACAGACTGGAACCTTTAGGGAAACATGATTTACAGGCTCTAATAAGCTGAGAGCTCTTAAACCTTTGACTGCTGAAGGACTTGAAATTCACATTAGTGGACACCCTGCCCTGTCCTCCATGGACACCCTGCCCTGTCCAATCCCCCTTGGACAGTACGCTAAAAAGCGTATCTGTGACATCTGTTCAAGTGTCTTCTAAACACTCTTGTCTCACCAACCTTCACCACATTATAAACCAAAGCCTTGGAACATATACATAAAACTCAAAAGGATTTTTCATAATAATTAATAATCAAAGCAAACGAGCAACAGTATGACAGTATGTTTTCCTTGTGCTTGACATTGAATTAACAGTATTGTATTCCCCCAAACCTCTGAGCTATCTAAGAGAAATGCAACTAAAGTAGCAATCTGCCTTCTCCATGGCTTCTGGTAATTGTCTCTCGAATTATGGAAATAAATAATTACAACAGATGATATAACAGGCCTTTGTGCAAAACCATCAATCACATCATAAAAAAGAACTGCTCCCTTCTCCTTAGAAATCAAAGTACTTTCCAAGTTCTCCAACTCTTTAATAACAAAAACAGATTGCTGCCCTTTTAATTGGAGATTAGATAGAGGTTTCATACAAATGTTTCCGTCTATGAGACCCTCAAGGACACCCAAAGTCTGGTTGGATATTCTGCTTTTTAAATCTTTTCTTTCAAAGGAGCTTCAACATGACCCTTATTGCACCACCACCATAGGATGGCGGCCAGTGACCTGAACCTCCATAGAATGGTGGCCTAATGACCTCCACCCCCATAGGATGTTGGCCAATGACCTCCACCCCCATAGGATGTTGGCCAATGACCTCCACCTCCCTAGGATGGCCGCCAAAGACCTCCACCACCCTAGGATGGTGGCCTAATGTCCTCCTCTAAACGTTGTCTCTGGGGTCCAGTGCGGGGGTGGGCCGGACCGGGACCTACCTGGTCCTGGACAGCATGCTGCAGCAGATCCGCCAGCAGGGGACCGTCAACATCAAGGGCTTCCTGCAGCACATCCGCACCCAGAGGAACTTCCTGGTCCAGACGCAGGTCAGGACCTGTATAAACCCGCCCCCTCAACCCCCTCAGGGGATCACATGATCTCTGTTTACGTAGAACTCGTTCATCTACAGTTCAGGAGCAGGACGTGTTCCTGTGTGGTCAGCAGAAGGTGTTCAAAGTTCAACGATTTTTTATTGGTCACATCCTGTTGTGTGTTCCTCTTTGTGTTCAGCAGAACGTTCCTCTCTCTGTGCTCAGCAGTATGTGTTCCTCTGTGTGCTGAGCAGTATGTGTTCCTCTGTGTGCTCAGCAGTATGTGTTCCTCTGTGTGTTCAGCAGTACGTGTTCCTCTGTGTGCTCAGCAGTATGTATTCCTCTGTCTGTTCTCAGCAGCAGTACGTGTTCCTCTGTCTGTTCTCAGCAGCAGTACGTGTTCCTCTGTCTGTTCTCAGCAGCAGTATGTGTTCCTCTGTCTGTTCTCAGCAGCAGTACGTGTTCCTCTGTCTGTTCTCAGCAGCAGTATGTGTTCCTCTGTCTGTTCTCAGCAGCAGTATGTGTTCCTCTGTCTGTTCTCAGCAGCAGTATGTGTTCCTCTGTCTGTTCTCAGCAGCAGTATGTGTTCCTCTGTCTGTTCTCAGCAGCAGTATGTGTTCCTCTGTCTGTTCTCAGCAGCAGTATGTGTTCCTCCATGATGTTCTGGTGGAGGCCGTCCAGACCAGGGAGGCTGAGGTGGGCTCCGCTCTGCTCCACCGCTACGTGGACGAGCTCCTGACCTCCGGGCCGTCGGGGAACACCAGGCTGGAGAAGCAGTTTAAGGTGAGCAGCGGACCGGCCACTGTGCTGCTGTGACAGAGACATCTACTAGTACTACAACCACTACAGAGATGTGTACTAGTACTACAGAGAGGTGTACTACTACTGAGATATGTACTAGTACTACAACCACTACAGAGATGTGTACTAGTACTACAGAGAGGTGTACTACTACTGAGATATGTACTAGTACTACAACCACTACAGAGATGTGTACTAGTACTACAGAGAGGTGTAGTACTACTAAGATATGTACTAGTACTACAACCACTACAGAGATGTGTACTACAACTACTAAAGAGATATGTACTAGTACTACAGAGAGGTGTACTACTACAGAGATATGTACTATTACTACAACCACTACAGAGATATGTACTAGTACTAGTACTACAGAGAAATATGTACTACAGAGATTTATGTACTAATACAGAGATATGTACTAGTACTACAGAAATATATGTACTAATACAGATATGTATTACCACAGAGACATGTACTAGTAATACAGAGATACATGTACTACTACAGCGATATGTACTAGTACTACTACAGAGATGTGTACTACTACTACAGAGATATGTACCACTACTACAGAGATATGTTCTAGGACTACTACTACAGAGATATATGTACTACTACAGAGATATGTACTACTACTACTACTACTACAGAGATATGTATTAGCACTAGTACTACAGAGATATATGTACTACTACTACTACAGAGATATGTACTAGCACTAGTACTACAGAGATATATGTACTACTACAGAGATATGTAATACTACTAGTACAGAGATATGTACTAGGACTACTACTGTAGAGATATGTACTAGCACTAGTACTACAGAGATATATGTACTATAACAGAGATATGTACTAGTACTACTGAGATATGTATTACCACAGAGACATGTACTACCACAGAGACAAAAGAAAATAGAAATAAAATAAAAATATTAGAAAATAAAAATAAAAATGACAATGGTGCAATGGAGAGGTTAAATGGCGGAGGGAATATTCTGAACAGAAAGTTTACTGAACAATGATAGAAGCTGAACTCACCTGATAGCAGATAAAAGCTGAACTTACCTCAAAGCAGAAATAAGCTGAACTAATTTCATGTCTGTATTGTATTGTAGTTCTACGGTGTGATTAGACCATCAGTAAAAGGAGCCGGAGCCTCCAGTATTTCAATGGGCGTTACACACCCGCTCCTCGGAGGCTATCAAAGGGCTGCAGAGCCCTTTGATAGCCGAGCTGTTGTCCATAGTCAGAAGTTCAGACAGAACGTCCTTGACTTGAGCCTCCACGTAAAGCAGCTGAAGAGAGCAGGTGGACAGGAGCTGCTGAGATGGCCCTCTCTGCCGGTGAGATGGCCCTCTCTGCCGGTGAGATGGCCCTCTCTGCCGGTGAGATGGCCCTCTCTGCCGGTGAGATGGCCCTCTCTGCCGGTGAGATGGCCCTCTCTGCCGGTGAGATGGCCCTCACTGCCGGTGAGACGGCCCTCGGCGCGGCGAGGTTGCTGGTTCTGATCCTCAGTGTCTCCTCCGTCTCCTCAGCTCATCTCCCTGCCCGGAGGCCAACACGGGGACTTCTCCGCCGCCATGAGGGAATCGAACCGCAGCAAGAACCGGCCATCCTCTGTGATCCCTGGTGAGACACTCAGTAGCATAGTTAGGGTTAATGAGACACTAAGTGATAAAGTAAGGGTTAGTGTATGAGAGACTAAGTGATAAGTAAGGGTTAGTGTATGAGAGACTAAGTCATAAGTAAGGGTTAGTGTATAAGAGACTAAGTGATAAAGTAAGGGTTAGTGTTTGAGAGACTAAGTGATAAAGTAAGGGTTAGTGTATGAGAGACTAAGGGTAAGGGTTAGTGTAGTGGTGAGAGAGGGGGCCGGTCACAGGCCATGGTGTGACTCTAGGATTGTGGATCTACACGATCTATCATAGAAGCTAACCCTCTGATGTGTTCCAGTGGAGAGCTCTCGCGTGCGTCTCTCCACGAGCTCAGAGGATGCCTCGGACTACATCAACGCCTCTTTCATCACAGTGAGAACCTTCAACAAACTCATTTGACTTCCCGACCATACTCCTGGCTAGCCGCGGTGCATCCATTAAAAACTAACGTGCTTGCTAAGCTGTATATATATTAAACTGGTGCCATGCCGTAATTCCGACCCCTCTTTGTTCCGACGTCTCAATGGTCCGAAATATTTCCCGTTAGATCGACATGCCACTATGCCGACGGTTCAAAGTTACGAAAACGGAACCCATTGTTCCGAAGGGCCGATTGTCCGATAAGTCAAACAAGAGGCGCATTATAGGCCAACGGTTCAATATGCCGAATAGGCCTACATATAAAGACTTTTATACCGTCGGCCTAATGCGCTTCCTTTTTGAAAAGTCGGACAAACTGCCCTTCGGACCAATGGGTTCCGTTTTCGTAACATTGAACCGTCAGCATAGTGGCATGTTGATCTAATGGGAAATTAGACCATCGGACCATTAAGACGTCGGAACAATGAGGTGTCGGAATTACGGGCAGGCCCCGTTAAACTAGCATGTTACACTAGCATTTGAACTAGCATGCTAACTAGCATGTTAAAGTCACATTCAAACCAGCATGTTTAACAAGCATGCTAACCAGCACGTAAAACTAGCTTGCTAACCAGCATGTTTAACTAGCATGCTAACTAGCATGTTAAACTAGCACGCTAACCAGCATGTTTAACTAGCATGTTAAAGTCACATTCTAACCAGCCTGTTAAACTAGCATGCTAACCAACCTCTTAAACTAGCGTGCCAACCAGCATGTTAAACTAGCGTGCTAGCCAGCCTGTTCACCCGTCCTGCCGTCCTGTGGTCCTGTTCACCCAATCTGCCATCCTTCCGTCCTCAGGGCTACCGGCGCTGCAGGGAGTTCCTTGTGACCCAGCGGCCGCTGCCCTCCACGGTCCGGGACTTCTGGACGATGGTCTGGGACCAGGGGGTCCAGACCATCGTCTCTCTGCCCCACGGCGACCACAGCACCGTGAGTTTCCCCACGGAGAATCATTCCTACTAACCAGTTGGGTTCAGACTGAATGAGACGAGATTAACGATGACCACAGACTAGTGTTGCACAGTGTATTCTCCTAAACCCCGCCCTGTCCACCGCTGGAGGGGGTCGGGAGGGCCAATCAGCAGCTGACTCTTCCTTCCCTGCAGGAGGGGGAGCCCGAGCCCTGTGCGTTCTGGCCCAAGAAGCAACAGCCAATCAGCTGCGAGCGCTTCACTGTGACCCAGCGCGGCGAGAACACGATGTGTCTGTCTGGCGAGGAGAACCTCGTCATCCAGGAGCTGCTGCTGCAGGCCGCCCAGGTGACCAGGCCTAGGGTCCGGGGGTCCACTCCCAAGGTCTGGAGTTCCAGTCCAACGAGCAGGGTCTGGGGTTCCATCCAAGGGTCTGGGTTCCATCCCAGTACCAGGGTCTGGGTTCCATCCCAGTACCAGGTTCTGGGTCTGGACCAGCACTTAGACTGTCTCAGATATGGGAGTCGGGTTCGATATAAAAATATAACTCTCTATATTGTTGATGTACTTAATAACTTTCTGATCCTGATCCTGGTCTCAGGATGACTTTGTCCTGGAGGTGAAGCTGTTCCGGACCCCCTGCTGGCCGGACCCTGAGCGCCCCCCCAGCAGCACCCTGGAGCTGGTCCACCTGGTCAGGGAAGCGAGGGCCGGGGAGGGGCCCATGCTGGTCCAGGACCTGTAAGACCAGTACTGCCACACACCTTAAAGAAGCTTTACATTAACAGCTGGTCCCGGACCAGTAAGACCAGTACTGCTACACTCACCTTAAAGGAGCTTGACATTAACAGCTGGTCCAGGCCCAGTAAGACCAGTACTGCTACACTCACCTTAAAAGGACCTTTACACACTGGTCCCGGACCAGTAAGACCAGCACTTCTACACACCTTAAAGGACCTTTACATTAACACGCTGGTCCCGGACCAGCAAGACCAGTACTCCTACAAACACGGTTTATTAACCCAAAAGGACCTTCAAGGTCCACTAGCCTTAAAGACCTTTTCTTTTACGTACAGTTTTTTTTTTCCGCTGGTTCCCACTGTAACGATGGGGTGTGGTCTCCGTCTGGCAGGACGGGGGGCGTGGCCGCTGGGACCTTCTGCTCCCTCATCTCATTGGTGGATCAGCTGGAGGGGGAGGAGTCTGTGGACGTGTTCCAGACAGTCCGTATGACCAACCTGATGAGACCTGGGACCTTCACTCAGCCCGTAAGACTATTGATAACCTATTGATTATCATCTATTGATGAGCTATTGATTATAATCTATTGATGAGCTACTGATTATCACCTATTGATGAGCTACTGATTATCACCTATTCATGAGCTATTGATCATGCTATTGATTATCATCTATTGACTATCCTCTATTGAGCTGATTATCATATATTGATGAGATACTGATTACCCACTATTGATGAGCTACTGATTATCCTCTATTGATGAGCTATTGGTTATCTTCTATTGATGAGCTACTGATTGTCCTCTATTGATTATCCTCATTTGATGAGCTAGGTGTTATCATCTACTGATTATCATCTGTTGATGAGCTACTATTATCCTCTATTGATGACCTATTGATTATCCTCTATTGATGAGCTACTGATTATCCTCTATTGATGAGCTAATGATTATCCTCTATTGACGAGCTACTGATTATCCTCTATTGATGAGCTACTGATTATTCTCTATTGATGAGCTACTGATTATCCTCTATTGATGAGCTACTGATTATCCTCTATTGATGAGCTACTGATTATCATCTATATGACTGCAGGTAGATTTTAGACATTGGGGATCGAACCCAGAACCTTTCAGTGTGGAGTCCAACACACCCTAGCTAACATGTAGCATAAATCTATAATATCCAGAACATATTCTTCTCTAATATAACCGCCTCATCTCATTATTTATCTAGTCATCAGAACCGATATTGTAGAGTAATCTAATCCGATGTCTTCCAATACAATCAATACGGAACACATTGTGAGTCATTAATGAACGTCATGGTGAAGATGTCAGTAATCCATCATCTCAGACACATGGCCTGAATCCAGCCAATCACAGCCCGCTGTTCGGTAAACACAGTAACAGCAGCAGATAGATCTGGAACAACATGTTGACATGTGGATGTTCTCCGAGTCCTTCATCACCTCGGCCTCCTGAACGCCCAGTACTACTACACTTACAACTAGGAAATACTACTACACAGTACTATCAGGAAATACTAATGCACAATACTACGAGGAAATACTACTACACTGTACTATGAGGAAATACAACCAGTAGGTAGTAGTGACTATTATTAGCAAATACTACTAGTAAATGGTAGTAAATAATACAAATAAATTAGCAACTAGTAAGTAGCAAATGTAGTAACTAGTACTAGTAAAGAGTAATAAATGTAGGATGTAGTTCTAGTAAATGGTAGTAAATGTTTTAGTACTAGTAAGTAGTACGGTAATACATTCAGTAACTAGTACTAGTAAATGGTAGTCAATGTAGTAAATAGTACTTGTAACCGATAGTTAATGTAGAAACTAGTAGTAGTAAATGGTAGTAAATGTATTAACTAGTATGGGTAAATGGTAGTCCCCATTTAACGGTGGGGTCCTGGGTCGGGTTTCAGGACCAGGTCCAGCTCCTGTACCGGACCCTGCTGAGTCTGGTCGGGTCTCAGCAGGACCAGAAGCTCCTTGACTCCTCCCACACCGCAAGCCCCGCCTCCACGACCGCAGAGAGCCTGGAGTCTTTGGTGTGAACATCCAATCAGAAGCCAGGAATCCACATTCAGCCATCACCTCCTCCCACCACCTCCCCTGCCCCTTGCCGTCAATCAACAGGCCCCATCTCCCGGACTGGTCTAGAACCTAGACCCTACTGGGACCACCAGGTCTGGTCTAGACCCTCGGTCCTGCTGGGTCTGGTCTAGACCCTAGGTCCTGATGGGACCACCGTTTCTAGACCCTAGGTCTTGCTGGGTCTGAGGGGTCTACTGGACGTTGTTGACAGGTTGGACTTGTTATTGTGCCTTGTTTTTTTGTACTTCTCCTCTTTTGTTGGTCCAGATGTAATAGGACTGTAGACTAACTCATGCTAACCAGCGGCTCGATAACTAACCGCTCTTAAACTCTATTTATCGGCCACACGCCAAATGGGTAAAAGGGAATCTTTTGTAGACGTTTGAATCCAGGCGGGTACTGAACCCACGAGACCACGCTAATGTACAGAATAATCTAGAACTCAATGGACCAAATCTCTATTTATACCGCTAGATTTTATATTGGACTATTTTCTAGGGATTTAAACGTATACCATTAAATTCTAATTATGTAGTAGTATGTTGTTTTTTATAATAAACAGTGCTAAATATTATGGGTACTGACCCCAAATTGTAGATAGAGAACTAAGAAATAAACATCTTGGAACCAGACTCTTTGTGGCCTTGCTTGGTTTGGGGAGGTGAGGGGGGCAAGGGGGGAGGTCAGGGTGGTGGAGGTCCCGGAGGTGGAGGTCAGGGAGGTGGTGGTCAGGGAGGTGGAGGTCAGGGAGGTGGTGGTAAGGGAGGCGGCGGTGGAGGTCAGGCAGGTGGAGGTTAGGCAGGTGGAGGTCAGGGAGGTGGAGGTCAGGCAGGTGGAGGTCAGGGAGGTGGAGGTCAGGGAGGTGGTGGTAAGGGAGGCGGCATGGAGGTCAGGGAGGTGGAGGTCAGGGAGGTGGAGGTCAGGGAGGCGGCGGTGGAGGTCAGGGAGGTGGAGGTCAGGGAGGCAGCGGTGGAGGTCAGGGAGGTGGAGGTCAGGGAGGTGGGGTGGGCTGTGGGAGTGGTTAGGGTGGGGGTGTTGTCAGGGTGGAGGATCTTCCTCTCGCTGACGGAGGAGCGTGGCACCACAGCGTCTTAAGCCCCCAGTTGTTGTTTTGACGTCTTGGCCATTAATCGCCACGGCGACACCAGAAGTGAGCGGTCGGGGAAGAAAGTAGGTCAGGTACCCCCCCCCCCCCCACCAGCCGCCGGCTCGTTTGCATTTCTGACTTCTCCTAATGACATAATGACGGCCGCTCGGTGAGCGCTGGCCTAGTTCGCATGGCTGCCTCCGAACAGACGATTACAAGTGTTTTGGTTTCGGGGTTTCTCTAAGCGCATTGTTTTGGTACGACGGCCTTCTGCAGTCACTTGCTTTCCCCGTCCCTCCGCCACAACGCCACAGCGCGACAACGCACAACGCCACCACGCCAGGGTCCAACGAGAGAGAGGCTGATTTAAGTTTTGTTTGTTGATAGATATTTAATAGAGTATCTTTAAACGTCATCTTTAATGTAGATAGAGGTACACACATGTTGCACGTTCCATCTTTAATGCAGAAGGAAAAATGAAAACAAGTAACAGCAGAGATAATGTCTCGTCCCAGACCATCCCAGCAGTACAGACCCACACAAAGACACACACACACACACACACACACACGGGTGTAATGCAACATGTTAAACGTGTTTCAAACAACAATCGTCCCTTAGAACTCTGACCCTAAAATAATTGACTTTGACCTTTAGTAAAAAATATAAATATGTAACGATAGTGTTTGTTCGTAGTGTAAGAAAATACAGCTTTCAGATCTTAATATAAATACTGACATTTAGAAGGGGAGGGAGCCGGGAGCCAATGAGCAGATGGAACATGAAGAGGGCGGGTGCAGACAACCGGGGTCACATGGACTGATCGCACCAATCAGGGGAGGCAAGGGCGGTGCATCAGCGTTACCATGGTTGTCTTGACAGCCAGAAAGGAGGCGAGAGATGAGGAGACAGCTCTTTTGTTCACTACTAACTAACCCTAACCACGGGACTAATTAGTGCTGGTTATGGACTCACTAGTCCAGCCACAGGACTATTTAATGCTGGTTATACTCACTAGTCCATTCACAGGACTAGTAACTGCTAGTTATAGACTCACTAGTCCAGCCACAGGACTAGTTACTGCTGGTTATAGACTCACTACTCCAGCCACAGGACTAGTTACTGCTGGTTATAGACTCAATAGTCCACTTGGTTCGGTGTAACGGTTTCATTGAGTAAGTAAACGTGTTTCTGGATTTCAAATAATAAACCTTCTGTCTGTCTGCCTGCCTGTCTGTCTGCCCGTCATAGCTACAGTGATATGCTTCTCTTCCTCACCTCCTCTCCTCCTTCTCTACTCCTGCAGACTACTCCTCCTCTCCTCTACTCCTCGTCTCCCTTCCTCAACTCTTGCAGAGTTCTCCTCTCCTCCTCCTCTACTCGTGTAGGGTGCTCTTGCAGGTGATGATTAGCCCCTCCTCCTTCAGCCTCTTCAGGGCGGGGCCGTAGACGTCTTTGGTCATTGGAACCACAAGACCCTTCTTGGAGATCTCCCCTGTGGAACCGCAACATAGTTCAGACCACGCAAACCCAGGACCGGGTAAACCGACTACAGTATGGGGACTGTGTAAACCCACTACAGTGTGGGGACTGTGTTAACACACTACAGCATGGGGACTGTGTTAACACACTACAGCATGGGGACCGTGTAAACCCACTACAGTATGGGGACCGTGTAAACCCACTACAGTATGGGGACTGTGTTAACACACTACAGTATGGGGACCGTGTTAACACACTACAGTATGGGGACCGTGTTAACACACTACAGTATGGGGACCGTGTTAACACACTACAGTATGGGGACCGTGTTAACACACTACAGTATGGGGACCGTGTTAACACACTACAGTATGGGGACCGTGTTAACACACTACAGTATGGGGACCGTGTTAACACACTACAGTATGGGGACCGTGTTGACACACTACAGTATGGGGACCTTGTTAACACACTACAGTATGGGGACCGTGTTAACACACTACAGTATGGGGACCGTGTTAACACACTACAGTATGGGGACTGTGTTAACACACTACAGTATGAGTACTGTGTTAACACACTACAGTATGGTCAGAGTGGGGGCCGTGTTAACACACGACAGTACGGGGGTCAGAGTGGGGACCGTGTTAACACAACAGTACGCGGGTCAGAGTGGGGACCGTGTTAACACGACAGTACGGGGGTCAGAGTGGGGACCGTGTTAACACGACAGTACGCGGGTCAGAGTGGGGACCGTGTTAACACGACAGTACGCGGGTCAGAGTGGGGGCCGTGTTAACACGACAGTACGGGGGTCAGAGTGGGGGCCGTGTTAACACTACAGTACGGGGGTCAGAGTGGGGACCGTGTTAACACTACAGTACGGGGGCCAGAGTGGGGACCGTGTTAACACTACAGTACAGGGCTCAGAGTGGGGACCCACCGTCCAGGATCATGCGGGCTGCGATGGCGGTGGGGTAGCCCACGGTCTTGGCCATAGCGGAGAATCCGTTGTGCTCGCCGTACACCACCAGGCTGACGTGTTTGGTCTCCAGCTCGCCCGTCGGGTGCCGTAGCCCCACGTCGTTACGCAGGATGATCATGTCTCGCTCGCCCTCGTCTACAGAGAGAGAGAGAGAGCGTTGATGAGGTACAGAGAGACGCCGGTGCCCTGCTGAAGCGGCACCAGGGAGAGAGGGTGTGGCTGAGGGGTTGACCGGCGGCTCACCGTAGGAGAGGCGGGCCTCCAGGTGTTTGGTCAACGCGGCGAGGACGGTCGGGGCGCGCGGAACGCCGTCATCGCTCAGCATGCCCAGGCTGAGGAGAACCAAACACACCGTCACTCACTAACCCCAACTAACCCACACAAACACCATCCCCAGCCAACACTAACCCAAGCCAACACTAACCCCAACTAACCCTAACAAACGCTAACCAACATTAACCCCAACCAACACTAACCCTAACTTATATTAACCCTATCTAACCCAAACCAACACTAACCCCAACCAACACTAACCATAATTATACCACAGTCTGGGGAAACGCTCTATTCTGATTGGCTGCATGGTGTGCATTAACTCCTGATATGCGGACACACAAGTAGTTCCAGTCAAATTGTCTGCATACCGTTCTCAATTAATGCGCTAGCTGGCGTATCGTATCAGCCTGTCTCAAAAATTAGTAACCATAGCAACGCAGTCAAAGCCGACGGACTAGAATACCTCCCGTTGCCAAGTCGTAGCTAAGGTCCGTCCTAATTACTGGAGTAGTGAACAACGATCCGTTGCATAAGAACCTTACGGGAGGGTAATGGTTGTTCCAGGAATTAGTCAAACCCTCAGGCGTTACCAGGGAAACAAAGTTATGGCTTGTGGAAAACTTTATATTTGGATAGTAAAACGCATGAAAATATAAATGAATGGTCTTAATTTCTTTTCTTTGGCAAGTGGCCGTGGTATAAGCGGGATAATGCCCTTCGAGGTGTCCATTATCAGGAATTAATGGCCTCCGCGTCGTCCATTAATTCCTGATAATGGACACCTCGAAGGGCATAATCTCTTACCTAACACTCACCCCAACCTCCAACCCCTAGTTCGACCCCCCTAGCTCCACCCCCCCGGGCCTCCGCCCCCCTAGCTCCACCCCCCTAGCACCACCCCCCTAGCTCTACCCCTCTAGCAGCAGCACTTCAAGCCAGCGGCGTTCATCCTTGACGCTGGGCCGGTTAAGGCGAGGCGTGAATCGAACAAATGAACGAGTCTTTTCATTGACGCTTTCAGCGCGTTTCCTTTCAGGGAATACGCTGGAATGTTCCTGAGCCGGCGCCATTAGAGCGGCGGGTCTCAATGCCACCGTGCCGCGCTGTGAGCAAACACACACACAACACGCACACAAAGCAGAACCTTGGCTCCCGAGAGCCTTTCAGCGCGGAGCCGGAGCCACTCAGCACGCCAGGGGCCAGGCTGTCAGGTGCACCGCGCCCAGCTACACACACACACACACACACACACACACACACACACACACACACACACACACACACACACACACACACACACACACACACACACACACACACACACACACACACACACACACACACACACAATAACACCTATATAGCTTCAAAGACACACACACCCACACAGACACAAAACAACACCGAACATGCACAATAACACCAAACACACCTACACAGCTTTACACACACACACAATAACAACATACACACACACACAACACAGCCAAACACACAGACACACACACCACACCCTGCGATACACACCTAAACAAACACAAAAAGAAAGAATCATAACACATACCGACACCAAAAAAACACAGCCAACACCACAAACAGACACATACACTAAACATCAGACACACACATACACACACGTGCTGTGGTTCTCTGAATATAAAAGACATCTGTGAATCTTCCTTACATGCTTCAATCAGCTCATATTGAATTTTACTTGCTTCCATTATGACAATTATTGAATTAGTCTATTATATTTATTAAAGGTATTCTTTCCCAATTATTCCTTCTCTCTACAGCTATAAATAATCTTTTTTTCGACTGGTTCCAGTGCGATGGGACCTCAACCTCTCACTGGTTCCAGTGGTAGAGGACCTCACCCTCTCACTGGTTTCAGTGTGATGGGACCTCACCCTCTCACTGGTTCCAGTGGTAGAGGACCTCACCCTCTCACTGGTTCCAGTGTGATGGGACCTCACCCTGTCACTGGTTCCAGTGTGATGGGACCTCACCCTCTCACTGGTTCCAGTGTGATGGGACCTCACCCTCTCACTGGTTCCAGTGGTAGAGGACCTCACCCTCTCACTGGTTCCAGCGGTAGAGGGCCTCACCCTGTCACTGGTTCCAGTGGTAGAGGAGCTCACCCTCTCACTGGTTCCAGTGGTAGAGGACCTCACCCTCTCACTGGTTCCTCACCTCCTCAGGGTTTCCATCCTGAAGTCACTCCCTCCGGTGCGCCGGAACACCTCCTCCTCAAAGGCCTCCTGGGAGAGGGTGGTGGCCACGCCCATCTGGGTGCAGAGCAGCTCCCTCTGGGGGGGGGGAGCTACACGTTAGGAACACTGAAAGGACTGCGTTTCCCAGCATGCTTTGCTGGCTGTTTCCAACCTAAGTCTTCTGTACTCTTCAAACTATTCCAGGAACATGATGGGAAACATCAGGCTGTAGTGAGTGAGGATTACCCAGGATACCCGGGGGGAGCCAGTCTGGAGGAGGGATGTGGGCTCAGAGTCGATCAAACCCAGCTTCACAAAGCCACTCATGGCGTCGATAAAACCCTGTGGAGACACGCCAACGGTTAGAACCAGGACCCCAACCCGGACCAAACCCTTTACCAACCCCAACCCACTACCCGGACGCTAACCCTAACCCCAACCCGTACCAAACCCTTTACCAACCATAACCCACTACCCGGACCCTAGTAACCCTAACCCTAACCCCAACCCGTACCAAACCCTTTAACAACCCCAACCCACTACCCGGACCCCAACCCTTTACCAACCCCCACCCACTACCCGGACCCTAACCCTAACCCGGACCAAACCCTTTACCAACCCCAACCCACTACCCGGACCCCAACCCTTTACCAACCCCCACCCACAACATGAAGGGAAGCATCAGCAGAAAAAGGAACCCTGAGGAGGGAGGGTCCAAGGTTCAGGTACCCTGAGGAGGGAGGGTCCAAGGTTCAGGTACCCTGAGGAGGAGGGGGAGGGGTTCAGGTACCCTGAGGAGGAGGGTCCAAGGTTCAGGTACCCTGAGGAGGGGGAGGGGTTCAGGTACCCTGAGGAGGAGGGGGAGGGGTTCAGGTACCCTGAGGAGGAGGGGGAGGGGTTCAGGTACCCTGAGGAGGAGGGCTTCCGGTACCTTATAGCGTAGGGTTCCCCGGATCAGGGTGTGGGCGTCCTGGATGCCGTAGGGCTCTGCGTACTTGGTGCTGTCCCGGTTGGGGAAGCCCTCCAGGTTGAAACCTGGCAGGAAGTCCATGGGGACGCCGGCCTCCATCAGAGACCCGCCCGCTGGGATCTCCACCACCTGGGGGGCAGACACACGTTAGGACCCCCGCAGGACCCCCCCGCGTGGAGAACAGAGCCTTGGGGCCGGTGGGGCGTACCTGGTGGTCCTTGATGTAGATGGCCTGGCTCACGGTGTTCATCAGCACCCCCAGAGGGCTCCAGCTGAACTTGTAGCGCAGTGGATTGTCAGAGCACTCGGGGGCCGGGAGCCCCCCGCAGAACGAGCTGTACGACTCTACCTGCACACAAACACACAAACCGCCGTCACCGTGACGACCGGGCCCCACATACCGCCGTCACCGTGACGACCGGGGGCCCCACACACCGCGGTCACCGTGACGACCAGGCTCAACACACACCGCCATCACCTTGACGACCAGGCCACACAAACACTGCCGTCCCCGTGACAACCAAACAACCGTCACCGAGACGACCAGGCCCCTTACACTGCCGTCAACGTGGCGACCAGGCCCAAACAACGCCGTCACCCTGACGACCAGGCCCAACACACTGCCGTCAACGTGATGACCGGGCCACGCAAACCGCAGTCCCCATGACAACCAAACCTCCGTCACCATGAAGACCGGGCCACATACACCACCGTCACCATGATGACCAGTCCCAACACACACACACACCTCCGTCACCACGACAACAACGAACATCACACAGAGAGAGAGAGAGACAGTGAGTGAGTGAGTGAGTGAGTGAGTGAGTGAGTGAGTGAGTGAGTGAGACACGGACAGTGATAGAGAGAGAGACAGTGATAGAGAGCGATGGCGACCAATGGGCTGATCAGCTGTCTGATCAATATGTCCCCTCCCCGACCCCCACTCACGGTGCAGCCGTCGGTCCGGGCCTGGTCGATACACTCCATGGCCAACATGTGGTCGATGCCCGGGTCCAGACCCATCTCGTTCACTATGGTGATGCCCGCCTCCTCAGCACTGCACACACATTAAACACGTTACGCTTAGAGTGACAGTGTATGAGTGAGTGAGTGAGTGAGTGAGTGAGTGTGTGAGTCTATGAGTGTATGAGTGTATGTGTGAGTGAGTGAGTGTGTGAGTGTGAGTCTGTGGGCCTGTGTGTGTGCGTGTGTACCTTTGCTGCAGGCTCTTCATCTCGGGGCTCAGGTAGCTGGCGGTCACCATGTTGATCTTCCTCCTGATGCAGTGCCGCGCCACCATGGGGTGGAAGCTGTAGGGCAGCATGCTGCAACACACAGAGAGGGGTTACCATTTATATTATAATGTGTATTGTTTTTAATATTATATGATATTTTTATGATATAAATGTATAACGTTTATATTTTATGATTATATCATTATATGTATTGTATATCATGAACGTGTGCAGAGCTGTTGGTCCTTGGGGTCTACCTGATGACCAGGTGGTGGTCCCGGACCATATTATTATTATTATCAGGTGAGTGCTGCATGCAGCACTTAACCATTGTTCTTCATAAATTGTATTCTTTCTTTCTTTCATTCTTATTCTCTACAAACTTTGGGACCTATCTCTTTCCTCCAATTTTCACCTTGAGACTCCATTCACTTCTTTTCAGATTATTTTCAATATTTTATACTTTTTAAGATATTCTACTTTTAAAAGATTATCTTTTTTTAACATGGGAGTCAATGGGATGACGGAAGAACCATCCTCTGGTACTTCAACTGTTTAAGACGTAACTAAAATCCATTTTCAATCGTTTATCTTCGTTCAAACCATTTAACAAATCTACACACTTTATTCAGAATACCGGTAACAGTTTTAGTTTCATACCGGCTTCATTTTAAGTTGGTCTCATTGATAAATGTTGGCGCTGGAGCGTGAAGACGTTCAGCAGTGTTGCCAAATTGGGCGTTTTTCCCCACTGGATTGGGCTACTGTTGGAGGACGTTCAGGCAGTGTTTCCAGATTGGCGCTGCTTTTCCCGCTCTGTTGGGCTTCTTTTAATGACACACCGGCTCGCTATTCTCTTAAAGACACACACACATGCGCTCACACACACACACAAACACCAGCAGGGCAGGGCAATACATTTGACCTTTTACATTTCTGCATATTTAGCAATGCTTTGCGCTTTTCATTCAGCTTCACTTTATTTGTTTCGAACCACTTACTTTTTCTTAAATGGTGTGCATGTTGACAGTGTTTTTAGACTTTTGTTCAAATCCCTTCACTTGATTTAAGCCATTTATCGTTTCTTTATGTCTTAATCTATGTGGCTTTATTAAAAAATATTTTCAACCTCACTTTGAACTACAGCACTCACCTAATTTTCTGCAGGAAATGCATTTTCTAGTTGTTGTTATTATTATTATTATTATTATTATTATAATAACTTTATTCAAGACACAGGAATGTCCACAAAGACAGCCAGTACATATCTAAAAATAATTATATATATTATATATATATAAAAACAATGCAAAACATTTAAGAAGGATGCAAATTAGGCATTACCAATTATAATACAAACACATTTAAAACACATACAAGCTTCGGGTCCAATGTTTCCAGAAGCAAGAAGAATACCTTGTGTCACCCTGAGAAACATCAGTTTGAGACACAATAATTGAGATATGGTCGAGATATACATGGGGATCTACCTGATGACTCGGTGGTGGTCCCTGACCATATTATTATTATAATATATATACATGCACACACGCACAGTATATATATAAATATATATTATAACATGGGGGTCTACCTGCTGACCCGGTGGTGGTCCTTGACAATATATATTTATTATATACACTCCCATCCTCAATTATAAGGATTATAATCCATGTGGGAACTAATGACATCTTCACCAAAGGGTCGGAGACGATCAAAGATGAATTTAACTGTCTTTTTAATTTGTGCAAACAAAGTGGCAAGATGTTTTTTATCTCCGGGCCCATGCCAACATTAGGCCGTGGGAACTGGCGCTTCAGCGGGCTCTTAAGCCTCAACACTTGGCTCCAGTCTGCTGTTGATGCAAACGATTTCAAATTTATTGACAATTTTAACCTGTTCTGGAACCGTGCATCTTTTTTTAAAGTTGATGGCATCCACCCAAACTCCCTTGGCTCTCAACACCTAGCAGCAAACATCCTATACGCTGTACACACTTCCTCTTACTGACTATCCACAGCCCACGCCCCGGAACCTTCCTACCAGGGCCAGGTTGCGGTTCAGCAACACTCCAAGCCCGAAACTAGCTCCCTCTACTGGAACCCCAAGATAGTTGATTTGCCTGATCAACTTTACATTTCAACCCTGATCTCGCGGAGGAAAACTCGTCCTCCGCGACATTTCAGAACACAAACTCTCAGGGGCTTGTTGCAGATACAAGATATTTCACCGCACCACAACCCATGTACAGTGAAGCAAAATGTCACTAGATTTATAAATGACCCCCATGAATTTAGAAATAGGAAAGGGGTGGGTTTCCTACACATTAACATAAGAAGTCTGTTGAGCCGTCACAAACTGGACCACATTAATATTTTAGTAAGCCAAGCAAACCCTGACATATTGGTCATATCTGAGACTTGGCTTCATAAAGATATAGAAGATCAAACTGTGTATATTCAGGGATATAACATCTACAGATCTGATAGGGCCAGCAGGGGTGGTGGTGTAGCTGTCTACGTTAAAAGCACCTATGCTGCCGTTATTTTAAACACTGTATCCATCCCAAAATGCTTTGAATTTATTTCCCTAAGAATTGACTTTGGCTACAATAATTCCATTATTGTCATTGGAGTCTACAGACCCCCTAGTGCCCCGACTATGGCCTTAAACAAGATGGCAGAACTGTTTATGCCTTTTACTGACTCAGAACTGATTGTATTGGGTGATTTTAATTTAGATTGGTCAACTGATGCCTCAGAAGCTCTGAAGGAGATGTCCTCTGACCTGCATTTTACCCAACTAATTTCTGTGCCCTCTCGTCCTAATCTAAAATACTTTTATAAATCAACCTTAATTGATTTAATTTTTTGCAACAAACCAGAAAAATATGTTGCAAATGGTGTTTTAGACTTGGGGATCAGTGACCATTTCCCCATAATATGCATCCGTGACTTGAGGTTGCAGAAATGTGGCTCTCGGGTAGTAATGAAAAGGAATTTTAAGCACTTTGATGAGCAGGCCTTCTTACATGACCTTTTTTTACAGTGACATAGCAAATACTGTCAAAATACCTGATGTTGATCTGGCCCTAAAACACTTCACCACAGCTTTTAACTTTATAGTTGACAAACATGTTCCCTATAAAAAATGCAGGACTAAGGACAAAGTCAACCCTTGGTACTGCAATGAACTTGCTAAATTGCATTGTTCCAGGAAAAACATGGAACCTAGCAAGACAGACCAATGAACATGCCCACTGGCTTACATTTAGACAATTGCGAAATAAATGCACATCAGCAATAAGGAGAGGTAAAGCAGATTTTTATTTACAAAAATTCACTGAATCGTCCACTAGACCAGGTGATTTCTGGAAAGCAATTAAAAGTCTGAAAGGTGAGCGCAGTACATGCCTGCCTGCTAGCATTTTAGAAGACTCCACTGTTTTAACTGAGCCCTCGGTCATTTGCTCTGCTTTTAACAGACATTTTGCTGCAGCTGGGCACCTTTTTGATAAAAATGTCCATACTACAGATCCTCAAGCAGATCCCTGCACACCCACCGCTATCTCAGCTCCACTCTCTGAGAACAGCCTTAGTCTGACAATATTAGACTCAGCCCAGGTCTGCAATGCCCTGATCAAAATTGATCAAAAGAAATCGACTGGAGATGACAAGCTCAACCCTTTCTTTCTGAAAACCTCAGCTACCGTAATTTTTGAATATATTACTCACATCTTCAATCTTTCCATAACAACTGGTGTTATCCCTTCAACCTGGAAAACAGCTCATGTTCTCCTACTGCACAAGGGTGGTGACACTTATAACATGAACAACTACAGGCCAATTTCAAAACTATCATGTCTCTCAAAAATTCTTGAATCCCTTATTAATTCCCAGCTAAAATCATTTAGCTGGCTAAAATCATTTAATCATTTATCACTATCCTCTTTCCTGAGTCCATCTCAATCAGGTTTTAGAGCCCGACATAGCACTATTTCTGCAGCCTCCCTTGTGGTGAATGATGTCATTGCTGCCTTGGACAATAAGCAACATTGTGCTGAACTATTTGTGGACCTCTCAAAGGCCTTTGACACTGTGGACCACCACCTGCTTTTAAACAAATTGTCACTTATGGGCTTTGACCATATGAGCCTTCAGTGGTTTAAAAGTTATCTGACTGGTCGCTCCCAATGTGTAAAGGTGGGCAAAATAATATCGCCTTTTCTAGATATTGACAAGGGGGTACCCCAAGGCTCTGTCCTTGGACCTTTACTTTTTATTATTTATATAAATGAAATTGCCTCCACACTCACTCCATTTTGTCAAGTTCATCTTTATGCGGATGACACAGTTCTGTACTGCAGTGCCTCAAACATTGACTCTGCCATAAATTCATTGCAGCTCTCCTTCCACATACTAGAGAAGCAGTTAAGTGACCTGAAACTTAACTGTGCAAAAACCAAATGGATCCTTTTTACTAAAGCTAGAAGCACTGATTTTAACAGCTTAAAACTCTGCTCTACAAATGGTACCACTCTAGAAAGGTTCACCAGCTACAAGTACCTAGGCATTTGGGTAGATGAGAAGCTTGATTTTAAATCACATGTGAAACAACTCACTCAAAAGCTTAGGATCAAATTGTTTTTTTTATACAGAAATAGATGCTGTTTTTACTTTTCCAGCCAGAAAACGTATTATTGAGTCGGTTTTTATATCAGTTTTAGATTATGGTGATGTAATCTATGGCAATGCATCCCTCAGCACCCTAAAAACCCTGGATGCTGTGTACCATTCTGCCCTACGTTTTATAACAGGAGACCACTATGGCACACACCACTGCACTTTGCCTTTCAGACAGGGCTGGCCAGCCAACCTTGTTATACAGACAGCCCAATGATTGTTTTATTTAATTTATAAAACAATCATTGGGCTAATGCCACCATATCTCGCCTCTCTCATAAGCTGGAACCGTAACACCGTCAATACACGCTCCCTAAGCTTGCTTACATTACATCTGCCACATGCCAACACAAAACTGGGGAAGACAGCCTTCTGTTTTAAGGCACCCTTCATTTGGAATGAGGTCCAAAAATCACTAAGGTTGTGCTCATTTATTTCACTTAGGGAATTCACAAGTCTTATCATATGTACACCTGCCTTCTCCTGCAATGATTGTTACTCTTGACCCAACCATTGTATTTTACTGTATTTATTTTATATGCATATTAATTTTATATTTATTTTCTTTTTTCTTTCCAATGTATTAACTCCTGTTGTACCCTCGGCACCATTGAAAATGAGGATTTTAATCCTCAATGTGTCTTCCGAGGCATAAATAAATAATAAATAAATAAAAATAAATTATTGTATATATTTATATTACAACATGAGGGTCTACCTGATGACCAGGTGGTGGTCCCTGACCATATATATTTATATATATTTATTATTATTGTATATATTTATATTACAACATGAGGGTCTACCTGATGACCAGGTGGTGGTCCCTGACCATATATATTTATATATATTTATTATTATTGTATATATTTATATTATAACATGAGGGTCTACCTGATGACCAGGTGGTGGTCCCTGACCATATATATTTATATATATTTATTATTATTGTATATATTTATATTATAACATGAGGGTCTACCTGATGACCAGGTGGTGGTCCCTGACCATATATATTTATATATATTTATTATTATTGTATATATTTATATTATAACATGAGGGTCTACCTGATGACCAGGTGGTGGTCCCGGACCAGCTGGTCCAGCCGCCCCTCCTCGCCCCCCTGGCTGATGTTGAGCATCACCGCGATGGTGTTGGGGTACCGGCCCGCCAGCTCCTCCGCCTGCTGCAGCTTCGCCGACGCTGCCACGGAAACCGTCGCCACGGAAACAAGACACAGGGGTGAGCCGACAGAAGAACACAGAGTTGCTCAGGATTCAAGGACCAATTCAACGAGAACAACTGATAAGTGAAGAGGTCTAGAGCGGCCGCACGCTTTGTGGTTTCGTGTTCAGATGATACTGATGTCTGTTCTGTTCAACTCATTTCCTGCTCGGGGACCTTTATGAAGCAGGTTGTGTTTCTATAAATAGAGTGGCTAGGAGCACACTACTAATGGTGACATATTATACCACCAGGTGAGAGTGGGATTAGCCGTTAGAAGCCGTTTTGAGAATCTGCCTCTTCTGACGTCACAGGTCGACAGGTCCACCTAGATGTATGACGGACAGATGAGCCACGTTTGCTACAACGGCTTGTAGTGTCTACTCACACTCACACCTGGTGCTAAAATACGTCACCTTTAATGTCATCATGAAGTGACCAATACCAGCCTGGGATTCCTCATGAACACATGAATTAATGGGTGAACACGTGAATGAATGGATGATCAATGCTCCTCCTCACCCACAGTGACCTGGGTCCCTGGGTCCCGGGTCAGGTACTCCACCACGGGGCCGGAGACGTAGCCAGAGCCAGGATCAGGACCCTTTTCATGCCCTCCTTACTCAGGATCTGAGCCTGCTCCCTGGAAACCCCGAGGATTACAACACAAGGGTTAGGACCCCCAGGATTAGACCCCAGGGTTAGACCATAAGGGTTAGACCCCCAGGGTAAGACCCCCAGGGTTTAGACCCCCAGGAAAAGACCCGCTTCACCCCCTCAAACCACAACAAAGGCCTTGAGTTTCTTTAACATTCAAATACATTTCATGTGAATCTTTTCCATTTATGAAACAAACCATTTATATTCAGACACTTAAAACTAATATCGGAATATTTTTGAATGCTCATTAGTTATATTTGTGTTAGCACATTAAAGCTCTTCTAGTGCTCCGGTATTAATTAAACACTTTACAAAGTTGAATATTAAGTGTGGAGAAAAAAAAAAAAATATATATATATATATATATATATAGATATATATATATATATATATATATATATATATATATATATATATATATATATATATATATATATATATATATATATATATATATATATATTACATATACACACACATAGAGACATTTAGAGGAAACTGAAACGAATGGCAACAACAAATCATTATTTATTCTTGATTTGGGGTAAGAAATTTGATATATTTAGGGCATTCTCTGATCTGAGTGTTTATAATAATAATAATAATAATAATAATAATAATAATAATAATAATATATAAAAAAAAACGAATTTAATTTGTAAACGGTTTATTCAGTAACGGAGCAGAAACCGTCCGAATCAGGACGTTTGATCGCATTCAATCGCAACATATGATGCCGCTTCCCAAACCGGCTCGTGGTACGAGAGAAGATCTGACCGGTTATAGACTCCTTAAGCCGTGTAAACATAAAAACACGGGTCTAAAAATACAGCGAAAAACGAGCCGTATGAAGCAGGTCGGCGTTTACAACCGCGGTGCGGCCGCTCCACCGCTCCATTAACTCCGCCGATAAGCGCTCCATTCACTTCACATCCCAAATGCTTTAATACCGACCTCAGATGAGTGTTCACGGAGTGGTCAGACATATTTAATTTGCTCTTGACCTAGCGCCAACATCCTGTGCTTTTCAAAGTAAAAGTTTGGACGACGACAAAGTGCAGTCGTTTTGTGTTTCATACTGTATGAAACTAACGACTGCGCGCGCACAACACACCACACACACACCACACACACACACACACACACACACACACACACACACCACACACACACACACACACACAACACACACACACCACACACACACACACACACACACACACACACACACACACGGCTTTTTGGTATCTTGAGAGCTTTGTATAAATGTGATTAATCATGTATGAATAACACATGATAATAATTAATCCATTGAACAAACTAACTTTTACATATATTTTGTTTTTGTCTTTTAGCGGCATCTATTCGAAGTAAAATTTTGGAAGAGAATTAAAGTTAAACCAAACAACAATGTTGTCATCTCTGATGACTTTTAAGATAGTTAATCTCCCCCCAGACACACTCAGACCCCGCTCCCCCTCGAAACACACACACACTCAGTCAGACCCCCTCTCCCCCTACAACACACACACGACATACACCAGAGACCCCCCCCCCCCACCCCCCCCCACCCCCCCCCCCCCCCCCCCCCCCCCCCCCCCCCCCACCCCCCCCCCCCCCCCCCCCCCCCCCCCCCCCCCCCCCCCCTCAGTGCTAATTGGACAGGACAGGGCACACGTGCAGAAGCTATGTTAGCACAGTCTTAATTAAAAAACAACTTGGGCCCCACTCTACATATCTTAAGAAGACTTAAGTAGTTTTACATATCTTAAGAAGGCCAAGTGAAAGAAGAGGATTATGATCTAGCATCGCTTGTCTGGAGAGAAAGGAGGCGACAGTTGTTGAGACGCTGTGATGTCCCCAGTGTCCCAGACCCAGGGGTCAGCGGACCAACGTCCCAAACGGCCCCTCATCAGAGCTTAAGGCTTACACAAGGAACTTAAGCCTTTTACAGCCTCCAGGCTCTTCAACTGTTACCCACCAGAGGAGCCAAGGCCGGCCTACAGCCATCCACAGAACCACTAGAGAACACCAGATTACTGGAGGAACATCTTATAGAAGATTACAGGAGGAACATCTCCTTTTAGAAGATAACTGGAGGAACATCTCCTTCCAGAAGATAACTGGAGAGAACGTCTCCTTCTAGAAGATATCTGGAGGAACATCTCCTTCTAGAAGATAACTGGAGGAACGTCTCCATCTAGAAGTTAACTGGTTGGAACATCTCCCTCTAGAAAATAACAGGAGGAAAGATTTCCTTCTAGAAGTTAACTGTGGGGAAACATCTCCTTCTAGAAGACATCTGATTGGGGCGATGGAACCTTCCAGATTGAATCATCTGATTTCTTAGAAACTAGTTGCCGTTCAAGCGATTAAAATATTTAATCGCGAATAATGTCATAGTTAAACTCTCGATTAGTCGCACATTTTTTTTATATTCTAAATATCCCTGATCTCGTGCTGCTGAGCCTTTTAGTGAGATCAGAGTGTTGAGAAGGACAGTAAGAAGAGAGACCCGCAGTGGTAGGCCTATCGTAAATCGTCAATAGCCCAGTGCTTTTATTTGTTTCAATCACTGAACTTTCGAACAAAACTCTTGCTCAGCCAAGATGGGAAATACTTTAACATTTATTATTTAAATGAATTTAATGAATATTCCTACCATGCGTAGGCCTATACACATTAACAGGCTATCGAATAACGCCCGCACACACACACACACACACACACACACACACACACACACACACACACACACACACACACACACACACCACACACACACACCACACAACACACACACACCACACACACCACCCACACACACACACAGTGGCGGAGTGGTAATCGGGAGAATTCCTGGTGTGCCGTTAACGTTTCGGGGCTGTCGGGCTGATTACTGCGGGATAACAATATTGCGTTTATTAAGTTCCTTGCAGCGCCGTCCGGCAGCCTGAGCTCTGCCCCCGCAACCTCTCACTCACTCAACAGACGCAACGTCGCAACCAAGTCAATTTTGTTGAGAGGGGAGTAACTGAGCGGCCCCTCCCGAAGTGGGACAGCCCAGGTGGGCCTTGAACTGTGATTGGTCAGAAGGACGTAACAGCATTGAACTCTCGTGCAGGCTCGAACAGAGTGACACTCAAACACACACACACTTTTAAGGAGTTTTTCACCCGCTCCGTATCCTTGCTTGCCCCAAGAAGTTTGTGCGGCGTGCTTGTTGTTTTGTTTCCGGTGTAGCTAGATCTGGTATAGTGTTGTAGTTTTTCTAACGTGACTAGTTGTTGCTAGACAGCAGGTGAAAAAACGACAACGTTTGCCAAGCCAACATAGCGTTAATCGCGCAATCAAAAAATGAACGCCGTTAATTACGCGTTAAACTGACAGCACTACTTAGAACCATTTATAAATGTTGTGGCAATGTTTTGCTAGCTTTTAATATCAGTTTACATCTCAGAAGACACGACGGGGGGGTGAGAGCTGAGGAGCACACAAAGCAACACCACGGGCGGGTTAGCAGGACTAGCACCAGCTACCAGGT
This sequence comes from Gadus morhua, assembly GCF_902167405.1. Lineage (NCBI taxonomy): Eukaryota > Metazoa > Chordata > Actinopteri > Gadiformes > Gadidae > Gadus > Gadus morhua. The sequence continues at coordinate 12,170,093 of NC_044056.1, read as the reverse complement.
CACGCTGGGAGCTAAACGTTAGCACTGACAGCCTCACACAAACTTTACCTGTGGTGTTATCTTTACAGCACTCATCGGTCGCATTACCAAAGAATCATTGAGTCAAAACATGTTCGTTTTATAACCTTTGTAACCTTTGTAACTCGAACTTAACAGGTTAAATAAAGAAGCAGACACTGGGATTAATCAACGTACATTCTATCATAGATAAATCAGACCACATGTAGAGTGGATAAAGTTGTACCTTCGTTCTCGCATCTTCTCGATGTACTCAAACTTGGGGGTAAGTTTCCCATTGGAGGTGATCACAGCCTGAGGATGAACCACAACAACGTCTTTAACTAGAACCAGCTAACCGGTGGAAAGTAATAACACTGATAATCACTTTTCAGCATCTAGCTTTCCTTGTGAGAAAGGTTAGGGTTAGGGGGTACTTCACGGTTAGGATGTACTTTAGGGTTAGAGGGTACCTCAGGGTTAGGATGCACATTAGGGTGAGGGTGTACTCCAGGGTAAGGGGGTATTCCAGGGATAGGGGGTACTCCAGGGTTAGAGGGTACTTCAGGGTTAGAGGGTACTTCAGGGTTAGGGTGTACCTACGGGTTAGGGTGTACCTCAGGGATAGGGGCTAACATAGGGTTAGGGAGTACTTGAAAGTAAGGCTGTACTTTACGGTTAGAGTTTACTTAATGGTTAGAGAATACTTGAAGGTTAGGGAGTGCTTTAAGGTTAGGGGGGTACTTTAGGGTTATGGGGTACTTTAGGGTTAGGGGGTACTTTAGGGTTAGGGGTACTTTAGGGTTAGGGGGTACTTCAGAGATAGGGGGTACTTACATCTCGGACCTGCGGGCTGAACTCCTCCTGGTCTAGCGGCCTCGTTGCGTCGGACGGCAGCTGAGGAGCACCAAACCGTCAGTTAGTCAAAGGTTTTATTTAGAGCCTCAAGTACACACGTCTCAAAGTGCCTCACATTCAATGGTTCTAACAGTCAACAATAGCAAATAAACGGGCTTTGAACTACAAGTTTAAAACACAAAACAACTTGTGCATCCCATGTCTGCTACTGCCAGCTGCCATGCCGGTGCCGGAAGGTTTGAAATCGCTTTTTTAAGGTCGGTCGGGCTATTCCAACACCCAGCCACCGACCCAGCATAAAGGGGATTCTGGGTAATGTCCAGTGGGTCCGACCACACAGAGAGAGGAAAGTACCAACTCCCAGAGAAGAGCGAACCTTCTGCCAGACACTCTAGGAACAAGGGGTGGGTCAGACCATGCAGAGCGGACTGTACCATCTCCTACTATCAAGGGGTGGGTCAGACCATGCAGAGAGGAACGTACCATCTCCCAGATGTAGGGGAAGAGCCGGTCTCCGAAGTACTCTGTGGCCTCGATGGGGAGCTGGGCCGGGAGGTTGTCGATGGAACACATAAGGATCCCGTTCCCCTCCACGCTGGACCAGGACCAGGTTCAGAACCAGGATCAGAACAAGGACCAGATGTTAGCGGGTCCACAGGCTCAAGAGATTTACTCAGACATGTTGGAATTTGGAACACATTCAAGTCCTAACCCCTACCTGTTCTTCAATGACCAGTCTCTGTACTGTCTAACCCCTACCTGATACTTAGTGACCCGTCTCTGTACTATCTAACCCCTACATGATCCTTAGAGACCAGTCTCTGTACTGTCTAACCCCTACCTGATACTTAGTGACCCGTCTCTGTACTATCTAACCCCTACATGATCCTTAGTGACCTGTCTCTGTACTGTCTAACCCCAGCTGCTCTCACCTGTCGTGGTCGATGTGTGTGTCCGCGTCATACATGCAGAAGGGTTTATCGATGGTGGTGCATTCAGTCATGAACCCAATGGAACCGCCAGGGTCCGCTGAGATATCACATATAGCCAGCAGTCTGGAGGGAGAGGGAGAGAGGGAGGGAGGGAGAGAGAGAGGCAAGATGATGATAGTTGTAGTGTACCTGTGCTGTGCTTGGGAGATGTAGTTCTACCCGATTTGCAGTTCTACCCGAGTTATAGTTAACCTGTGCTGTGGATTGGAGTTGTAGTTCTACCTGGGTTGTAGTTTACCTGAGTTGTAGTTCTAACTGGGTGTTAGTTTACCTGTGCTGTGGATGGGAGTTGTATTTCAACCTGAATTGTATTTTACCTGCGTTGTAGTTCAACCTGAGTTGTAGTTCTACCTGTGTTGTAGTTCTACCTGTACTGTGGATGGGAGTTGTAGTTCTACCTCAGTGTTAGTTTACCTGTGCTGTGGATGGGAGTTGTAGTTCCAGCTGGGTTGTAGTTCTACCTGGGTTGTAGTTTACCTGTGCGGTAGCTCTGGCCAGCCCTCGGTGGCAGAGGAAGAGGCGTACCGGACGGCCTCAGCAGCTTCTGGGCATCAAGCCGTCGCAGCAGGCGGGGGTCTGGGGTCCCAGTAGATGCCGTTGATCAGACAGGTGGTGTACGGCGCCACCTGTAGTACGGAGGACACATAGGAGATGACTCATGGTGGGTGGGTGGGGTCAGTAGTTCAAAGTAGGTCACTGTTCGTGGGGGTCAGTATGTCATGGTTGGGGGGACTCACACTGGTCCTGAAGTGCGAGGTGTAGCGCTCGGGGTGATACTCGTATTCCAGCGGGTCGTAGACGCCGTCCGTCTTCCTCATCAGGTGGTGGTGGCGGCTCAGCACCGTGGCGTACACCTTGGTCATGTCTGACAGGAAACAGGAAGCAGGAAGCACCGTGAGCAGGGGACCCAGCACAGCCCGCCTCGACAGGCCCTGGGGTGGGGGGTCCCGGTCTACGGGGTCCCGGTCTCGGTCTACGAGGTCCCAGTCTACGGGGTCCAGGTCTACGGGGTCCCGGTCTACCCCCTTACCCTGACCAACCGGTACCCCAGTGGTCCAGCCCTGATCCGTACCTCCGGTCTGGGACACGTCCTTTAGCTCGGGGGGCTCCACGTACTCCACAGGAAGCTCGTTCAGGATGTCCTGGGCGCCCTGCAGGACACACAGCGAGACATGAAGACGGAGGGACGGGCCTTCAGGAGACTCACACATTGGGGACACACGGCTGGACTGACGTGGAGGGCCCGGGCTTTCTGTGATCATGCAAAGGGGTGGAGCGTTGGGAGGATGCGGGGCGGGGCGGGGCCAGCCCTGCGTTACCTTGGAGACGTTTCCTGTCCCTGTGAAGCAGAAGGTGATGGGCCCGACGGACTTTGGCATGAGGCCCATGGAGATCTCGTAGCCACAGTCCCGGACCGCCTGGACCGCCTGGCTCACGTTGCGGTAGTTGTGGGCCATGCCGATGTGCTGCGGACAGGAACAGGAAGTGAGCCAGAGAGGGGGAGGAAGTGATGCGGTAAAGGTGATCAGATCCACCAGGATCTAGACCTTCACGAATACTGTTAGATGATCACATTAGTGTTAGATGATGACATAAGACGAGTGTTATACGTTGACAATAGAGTGTTATATGATGACAATAGAGTGTTATATGATGACAATGGAGTGTTAGATGGTGACAACAGAGTGTTAGTTAATGACAGTGTTAGATGACGACAATAGAGTCCTAGATAATGACATTAGAGTGTTAGATGATGACAGTAGAGTGTTAGATAATGAAATTAGAGTGTTAGATTATCACATTTGATTGTTAGATGATCACATTAGTGTTAGGCAAGGCAACTTTATTTATAAAGCACTTTTCATACACGAGGCAGACTCAAAGTGCTTCAATATAAACATTGTCATACAAAAAATAAAATAATAAGATAAGTAAAAGAAAACATAGGCAAAGAAATTAGTAAAATAGAAAGTGCAATGTATTTAAGATCAGATGAACAGTCTCTGGTACCCACGTCGGGACTCCAACTCGACCTAAAGGAACTTGGTACTTTCTCTGGGACTCCACCCCGGATTCTAGTCAATTTCTATTCTAGGCTAGGACTCTATTCTAAGGGGCCACTCACACTAGGGCTGCGGCCCCGTGCCCGAGCTCATTTGCATACTAAAGTCTAGAACGTTTGGCTAGTGTGACCACGCCATCCGTATTCCAGCACGGAACGGCCAACGCAACGGCCCCTTGGCCTCGGCACACTTGGGAGAGGTGTGCCGTGGCCAAAGTACCGATGCTAATGAGATGACACGCGCGGATACGCAATGTGAGCTGGATGACGTAGTCCTTGCGCGACCCTTCTTTCTTTATAGGTCCATGCCCTTCTTCCCCACAACAATCATTTAAACAACGGTGGCAAGCGGTTCACAAGTGGGTTTACGTTGGTGCGATAGTGAAGTCGAGCGTTTACTTGAAATTTGGGCCGACGACAGCATTCAGTCGCAGATGGACACCACGCTTGGGGATGACGTATTTATCGTATTACGACGTGATGACGTATGTATGAAGGAGCAATCGTGCCCAGGCCACGGCCTTTGGGAGCAGTGTGACCACGGGCCAGCGGGGGGAGTGGGGAGGGGGGGAATCGTGCTGAATCTTCCTGCAGCACGGAACAGGCAAACTTGCCTAGTGTGAGTGCGCCCTAAGACTCTAACCCAGATTCTAGGACTCTAACCCAGACACACGTTGGAACTCTAACCACGAACCAAAGGCCTTATTCTGGGACTCCAACCCAGACAGACGTCGGGACTATAACCCAGACAGAACTCAGGTCTTTCTCTGGGACGCCAACCCGACCTTAGGAACTTGGTCCTTTCTCTGGGACTCCAACCCAGATTCTAGGACTCTAACCCAGACAGAACTTGGGTCTCAAACCGTTATCCTTTCTCTCTGGTATCAGATCATGTATCTTTCTGGTAAAAATAGAAAATAAAGGGAAAGTTAAAAAGCATTTTAGTAATAAAATAGAAAATAAAGGCAAAGTTAAAAAAGCTTTTTAGAAAGTGCAATGTATTTAAGATTTAGCAGAAAGCTAAAGCAAACATAAAAGTCTTCAATCTTGTTTTAAAGGTGCTCAGAGTTGGGGCAAGTCTTAAATCGTCAGGGAGTTTATTCCAGCTATTTCTTGCATAGTAACTAAATCCTGCTTTCCCATGTTTCGTGTTTACTCTGGGGATAATTAACAGAATGGTCTCAGAAGATCTAAGTGTTCTAGAAGTCTTATGTAGTGGAAGCTAAATATTTTGGGCCTAAACCATGCAGGGATTTATAGGTTAGCAACATGATTTTAAAATCAATTCTCTGACATACAGGAAGCCAATGTAACGATTTAAGAATTGGTGTAATGTGTTCACATTTTTTGGTCTTTGTTAGAACTCTAGCAGCAGCATTCTGAACAAGCTGAAGCTTCCTTAGAGTTTGTTTTGGGAGACCTATAAGGAGACCATTGCAGTAATCAAGCTTACTAGTGATAAAGGCATGTACAAGTTTTTGTAAGTCTTCGGTGGACATGAGCCCTCTAAGTCTTGCTACATTTTTAAGGTGATAATATGCAGATTTTGTAACTGATTTGATGTGACTGTCGAAATGTAAATCAGAATCCATGATAACCCCTAGATTTCTGGCTTTGATTGAGGTTTTCAGGGACAGAGAGTGAAGGTGTTGGGCTACTTTAAGCCTTTCCGTTTTAGCACCAAATACAATTCTCTGTTTTGTCCTCATTTAGTTGTAGGAAATTTCGGCACATCTAGTCTTTCACTTGCTCAATGCACTGGCACAGCAGATCTATGGGCCGATAGTCATTTGGTGATAGCGATCATCGATTTGTGTGTCATCAGCATAGCATGATGGTCAATATTGTTATTTTGCATGATTTGCACTAGTGGGAGCATGTAGATGTTGAATAAAGAGGGTCCTAAGATCGAACCTTGTGGGACTCCACACGTTGGTTGATTCTGATACAAAGTCGCCAATGGAAACAAAGTAGTTCCTATTTTGTAGGTAGGACCTGAACCGATTTAAGACTGTGCCTGAAAGCCCCACCCAGTTTTCTAACCTGTCCAAAAGTATTGTATGGTCTACAGTGTCGAATGCAGTGAGGTCTAGTAGCATTAGTATTGAGGTTTTGCCAGAGTCTGTGTTAAGACGGATGTCGTTAGATGATCACATTAGAGTGGTTTCAGAGGCGGGCTATAGGGTTCCTCACCATGAAGGGGGTGTTGTGGCCCAGAGCGAGGAAGCGGAGGCCAAGTCCATGGAGAATATTAATCATTCCTGCAAAATAAGGACGTTAACGATAAAGGACAATATACCGGTGATGTGATTTTTTCTCTCTCTCCCCAGTGCCACGCCCCCTCCTCTACAGTCCATGTGACAGCCACTGGCCTTCATCAAGGCGCTCTCTCGCTCTCTCTCTCTCTCTCTCGGGTCTGGGTTCAGAACACCGGGTGTTCCTCAGGGTTACGGAGCGTTGTTAACGCCTGCACAGCCAATCAGGGGGCGCTGGTACCTGCCACGCCCGCCCACTGGCCGAATGCCACGATGCGAAAGCCGTTGGCGTCCACCATCTTCTCGTAGTCGATCAGACGGACCTCCTGCAGGGACAGACACAATGGTTACCATGGCGATCTCTGCAAGACCCTCACACCGACCCCCATGTACTTGGTATCCCAGAACTACTAGTGGGGGATGAACCCCTAACCCTAGTGAACCCCAACACTTGAGAAAGGGAGACTCCAGCAGGCCTTGAGGTTTCCTCTTCAGACTCTGGGGTTTCTATCCCGGTTATTGTGTGGGGCGCTTGGCTGCAGGAGAACAGTGTGACCTCGACGATCGGCCAACAAACAAACGGCTAGACAACAAACAAACGACCGATAAGGGACGGGTCGTCTCTTATCGGTCCGGCAGGCAGCGATCCAGCTGGTGGTTCAGGGGCACGAGGGCTCTGGGGAACAATGACTCACCACACACGCACTATCCAAACACAGCTAGCAGTAGCCAGCGGCTAGTCCACGTGTTCACGTTAGGGTCCAGTTCATCTGAGAACCTTTAAGGCTACAAATATGTATCTGAGAGGCCAAGTAGACGCTTGCTTTGCTGAAATTTATTTCAGGAGAACTGGAGTGATTCTGGAGGAATCCTGCGGCCAGTGCAGCTTCCCGGCCTGTAACAGGGCTCCAGGATCCAGGGCCAGCTGGCCATCCCCTCTGCACCCGTAAGGAGGGCAGTGTTCACCAGAACCTGGAGAGCCTGCACACTGGCCATGCATTTGGTAGAAGGCCTCCTACCTTCTCCAGAAGCCCCCCTACCTTCTGAAGGCCTCCTACCTTCTCCAGAAGCCCCCAGCGGTCAGCTTTCTCCTTCTCTGGCTCTAGACGCTCAGCAGACTGTAGCGAAACTCTACAATTCACGACTACTAACGTTACTGTGAGGCCCAATACGTTAGCAGCAGCTGTCTGTTCCTATGATAAACACTGATTATTAAAGTGAAGATGCTGTAGGCTATTTAATGTTTTTAAACGGTTTAATCACTTGAAACAAGGTTGCTGATAATATTGATAGGGAATAAAATAAAAGTAAGAAGTGTGTGTGTGTGTTACAGGGAAGCACGATGAGGGGATGGCTAGAGAATAGTGTGTGTGTGAGTGCGCGCGCGCGTGCGCGTGCACGTGCGTGTGTGTGTGTGTGTGTGTATGAGCCACATGAGAAACTGACAGAAAAGCACCGTCTGTCTGAGAGAAAACTGTCTGGCTGTTTAACTAGGGAACTATTTGTTTATTTATTTATTTTTGAACTTAAAAGTAAGATAAGTAAAAGTTTAACATTTCAGTTTAGTTCAGTTCTTGTGTATTCAATTTTAGTGAGCCATTTATTTGTTTAAATTGTGTTACGTTGCAAATCTGATAAGCTGTTGTGCTTATTTAACATATGCTTAAAGGCATTTAAATGAAGTTAAGTGTTGGAGTTTGTATTATTCAAAATTTTGACGCCAATATATTCCCTTTTTCTGTAAATTAATATCGGCTCCAAATATCGGTTATCGGCCCCCTTGACTACTAATAATCGGTATCGGCCCAGAAAAAAACATATCGGTCTATCTCTATTCTGAAGCTCTCCTACCTTCTTCAGCAGGTCGTCCAGCAGGCCCATGTTGGCCTCCTGGGCCTTAATTGTGTGGGAGAAGAAGGCGTAGGTCTTCCTGGGGAACACCTTCTCCTCAGGGGGGCGCTTCACCCCGATGATGAGAGACGCCTCCGAGATGTCCTCCTGGATCACCGCCCCAACCCGCTCGTAGTACTAGAAACGAACACACCCTTACCCCACAGTACTGGAAACAAACACAGCCTTACACCACAGTTCTGGAGACAATCGCACCCTTACTCCGCAATACTGAAAAATACACACCCTTACTCTGCAGTACTGAAAACAAACGTACCCTTACTCAGTAGTACTGTACAATATAACAAGTACATAACGTTTAATCTTGAAGAACATCTACTGCTTAGGGTGGTTATAAATGAAACTATGAATATGAATGTTCAGTATTTGTTTCCCTGCATCTCTCCTTATCGTTTGCATGATGAGGTCATGATGAAGTCATGGCTGATGAGTTCATGATGACATCATGTCTAATAAGGTCATGATGAGGTCATGATGAGGTCATGTCTAATAAGGTCATGATGAGGTCACGTCTGATGAGGTCATGCCTGATGAGGTCATGATGAGGCCATGGTGAGGTCATGGTGAGGTCGTGATGGTGATGAGTCATGTCTGTTGATGAGGACACGATGAAGTCATGTCTAATGAGGTAATGATGAGGTCAAGGTGAGGTCACGGGGAAGTCACCTTCTCGTGGATGGCTCTGCCATTGGAGGGCTGCACCAGCACCGTGTGTCCGGCGGCGGTCAGCTCCTTGACATGTCGGGGGGCCAGGGGGGCGCGGCGCTCCCAGGGGTTCAGGTCCTCCCGCCGGATGGCTACCACGGACCGGTGCTCGTAGCGCCGCTGACCACCGCCGGCCCCCCACAGGGCGGGGCGGCGCAGCCTCCCAGGGGGGGCCAGGAGACGCAGCATGGTGCACAACCTGCAGGGGGGAACACACACGTCACATTGTTACACACAACGTCACATTGTAACCCACACACAGTCACATTTTTACACACACAGGGTCATACACGGTGTCACACACACCATCATATTGTTACACACTGTTACACGTATTACACACACACTTGATTAAGACACACTGATGGGGTGTGGACTCCCCAGGGCAGTGTCCTGGGGAGTCCAGGTAGGAGGAGGGTCTTTATGGAGACCCCTCCCTTTAGACCTGGAATAGACAGCAGTGGTCCTAACAGGGCGTGTGTTGAGGGGGGGGGGGGGGGGGGGGGGGGGGGGGGGGGGGGGGGGGGGGGGGGGGGGGGGGGGGGGGGGGGGGGGGGGGGGGGGGGGGGGGGGGGGGGGGGGGGGGGGGGGGGGGGGGGGGGGGGGGGGGGGGGGGGGGGGGGGGGGGGGGGGGGGGGGGGGGTGGGGGGGGGGGGGGGGGGGGGGATGAGGTATTAGATATTAACGGACATTACGGAATATTCCTAAAGAACCCAAAGAAAGGGAGGTACTGTATCCTGGGTTATATATTTTTCAAAATAAGGGACCCTCAAATTGAAAATACATTTGCCAATTATTTTTTTGTTAAACAACAATTCCATCAGCAATTATGTTTGACGGGTTCGAAGAAGAAAGATTCAAATAACAAGTTTAACTTAGAATTGCATATAATCTAATTTGTTTAACCTTGGCGACTTCTCTGCGTCAGAATCACGTTTAGTTTCCCACACTATCGATTACCTTCAGAGCCAATCCCTCCAGTCTCGCAGAAACGTAGAAGGTTGTCAGCGGTGTGCTGGATTAGTGGAGAGCTTTACGCACTGGTTAGTTTGTGAGTAGCACTAAAGCTGCAGGGCTAAGTACTGGTGGTTAGTTCCCATGAGTGCAGCGAGGGGAAGGAAACAGCCCTACCGTGCGGGCTGTTTCTAAATGCGGATCGGTTCCTCCTTGACTCGAGTCTGCAGGGTGACACAGCGGGGATCGAACGGCGCCTCCAAACCAGACCTTAGGGCGGCTTTACGCACCGCGCGTCACCGACACGCAACGGGAGATCCGCCGTGAGAATGAAATCACAAAGTTTCTGCTGAACCAACAACTACCTGCAAGGGGGACAGAGGATCTACCGGGAAGGGAGTCACTTCGGTGTTACTTTCAGAAGATCCTTCTGTCCAATCAGTGTCCAGAGGTCCGGCTCGGCCTCCTCACGTGCTGACGTAAACCTGCCGGCGTCGCACGCTGATGACGCGGACCGAGACGACCCTACTCTAACTTTAAGACATATAAAGGTTAACGACAGAGGCAAACACAGCCGTGAAACCACGGCGAGGCGGAGGAAAGGTGCTTTTGTGGACTTTAAATTGGACTTGACGGTCGTTATTTGCCAGTAAGCTTTTACCTGCGATGTGATTCTAATCTCAGGCCGAATTTGGATGATGATGCTGCATTCCTTTCATTCCGCTGGTTACCGTTCACCTCTACCAGCCTTGACAAGCGCCGTCCTGCAGCGCCGCGAATCACGTAGGCCTACTGCACATGCGTGTTCCACTGAGCCGACCCATGTTATGACTATTGATACTGTGATATGAGGGTTTTCATATAATTGGTAGTTTGTTTCTTGCTAATTTAAACCTTAACATGTATCGTCAATAGAGAAAATGATCAAACTTAGTATATGGATGAAACCGAAGCAATGTAATTCTATTAAAGAGGGTCAAAAGCAATAGTATAAATTATGGTCTCAAATTAAACTCAAAACAACGTTTCCTAAAAAGGGATTAAAGCATGTTAGAAGTCAAATGAAGGGATCATATAAACCTTTAACCGACGGTCAGAGGAGCCCAGACCCTGATGAGGTCACATGGAAGTTCTGCTCAGAACCCGAAGCTCATGTCTGGTTCTAAGCAGAACCCTATCATCTCTCTGGTCCTGAGCAGAACCCCATCATCTCTCTGGTCCTGAGCAGAACCCCATAATCTCTCTTTGATTCTGAGCAGAACCCCATCATCTCTCTCTGGTTCTGAGCAGAACCCTATCATCTCTCTGGTTCTGAGCAGAACCCTGTCATCTCTCTGGTTCTGAGCAGAACCCATCATCTCTCTTTGGTTCTGAGCAGAACCCATCATCTCTCTCTGGTTCTGAGCAGAACCCTATCATCTCTCTGGTTCTGAGCAGAACCCATCATCTCTCTCTGGTTCTGAGCAGAACCCTATCATCTCTCTGGTTCTGAGCAGAACCCATCATCTCTCTCTGGTTCTGAGCAGAACCCCACGCTCATCTCTTTGGTTCTGAGCAGAACCCATCATCTCTCTCTGGTTCTGAGCTGGTTCCACACGAACATCTCCAGGAACACGGAGGTGAGAGGCATATCCCGTAACATTTAGCGCAGACCTGATTCCAACTGTCCAAACGTATCCTTCTTTGCATTCAACAAAGGATTTCTACATGTTCAAAAGATCAATAAAGACCAACCGACAGATGGGCGATGACCACTTCTTCACAACGTCTTAAAGGTTTCTCTGGAGGGGAAGAAGTGAGCGATCCTGGACTCGCCATCTCTCCGTTCAGCTCAGTGTAGAGCGGTAACTCTGTCCACCCATACCGAAGGCTGAACACCGTTGGAAGAAGCTCAGTCAGAAACACCCACTGGGTCTCCAGTGCTCATCGCTGGTGAAACACACCCGCCTTCAGGGTGGCTGCTCACACTCTTCTGCTGCAGAGACATCTCGTACTCAATACTTTATAGTACAATACAACTAGGTGGTCAAGACTTTAGTTTAGATTATATATGTACTAAGTTGTACTGTACACAACATGTTATAATATAAAGATCGTACTAAGCATATCCATCTATGTCCTTTGATAAATGGTCTGAAAAGTACAAAGACAGAATATGCAGATTACCATATTAACATGTGACCTGGAGCTCAGCTAATATACCTATGATAATATTAGGTTACATTTATAATATTAGGTTATATACACATGGTTAATAATAATAGGTTACATATATATTAGGATTATAATATTAGGTTTGTTATTATTCATAGCGATCACAGTCAGAATCTGCATATCATTAACCAAACCTTTGTCGTAACATATAGGCCTAGTATCACATACTCTCTATAACATGTCTCACCTGCCTGCCACAGTATCACATATTATATATCATGTCTCACCGGCCTACCACAGGATAACATATATATAACATGCCTCACCTGAAGGCCTTGTACCATGTAGGCCTACCACATTATTAGAACATGTCTCATGGAGGCCCTGCAAGCCTTAGCCAATATGTTATGCATTCATGATATGTTATATCAATAACATGTATAACATGTATCAGCCCCCCCCAACCACCCACCCCAGTGGTCCCATTCGGTCTCCTCCGCCGCGGTGTCATGCTGCATGACGTCCTGACGGCCGGTGTATCGTCTCATGTTCAGGACATTGCTTCACTTTTGTTGGATTTCTTTGTGCAGTTTAGTGGCGGACTCAGACTGTTTGAAGGGCAGGGGCGAAAAAATAAAAAGGCACATTCTGCACAACATGGGCCCAACCAGCGTGCAAAAAGCTATGATGCATCATGTACGGTACTTTCTCTCGTATTCAGCACTCTAGAGGGCACTTTTTTTTAACCATGGAGGCACTGTAAGGGCATTAAGAGGGCACTCATTGAGGTACATTGTCGAATTTTCTTGTTCTGGAGGGCTCATCGTCATAATTTATTGTATGAAGGGGCACCAGAGGGCACCCAATATTTTTTTTCACATGTAGAGGGCAGCCAATAAGACACTTTGTCTCGTACTCGCCCCTGAGTCCGCCACTGGCCGTTGATAGTAAATGGTGCAGAAGTGATCAGATGGTTGACCGTCAGGGATCTGGACGTGTTCCGGAGGGCCTCCTCCGGTCTGCTGCGTTCCACTCGAGGTATTATGCGATGGATTCCAATATTTCCTTTTGATCATTATCCGAGTAATTCACAGATCTCCAAATCGATGACATTCTCTGAAGTCCGAGACCCGGAAGTCCAAGGTCCGGACTAAATCAGACCTCCGTTCCTCATGTTGTTGTTATCGTCATAATAAAACACGAGCATTATAATTATTATGATAAAATACAAAAAAAAAGATGATTATTTCTATTATAAAACACGAAGGTTATTATTATTATTAGGCCTATTATAGAACACTAAAATTATGATTATGATTTTTATAATAAAACACTAACATTATATTATCTTTCTAAAACACTAACATTACGATTATTATAATAAAACATTAACATTATGATCATTATAATGATTCCTAACATTTTGATTAGCCTATTATAATACAACATTAACATGATTATTATTATGAATCCTAACAATTAGCATTATGAATGTTATAAAAAGGTTAGAGTTCCAATATTAAGACCGTTTTCATAAAGGAGGGGACGAGGGTAAACCAGGACGGAGAATTAATAGGCTACGAGTAGTACCGAGCCTATAGGCTTGAGTCGGACCGAGCGTCTGGTTGAGTTTGAAGCATATGCGCCCCGTGTTAATTAAACGGGGTTAGTTGATTTGTTCTTTATTTAAAAGTTCCCCAGTAGTTCAATGGTGACTCCAACCTCCCAGGCGTCCACACGAGGGAGCAACACACCGCGAAACACAAGGAGCCCGACCAGACCAGAACGGTAGGCCTACCAGACCAGACAACATCCCATCAGACCAGACCCGACCAGACCAGACCCCATCCCCCACGACCAGACCACCAGAGCAGACCACACCGGACTGGCTACGAGGACCAGGATCTCGTCATCAGAACATCATCCCGTGTTCACTGAGCGGTAATAACGACACGCGGTTTCATGATTTAAGGTTTAAGCATTTATTCAACCAGGGTGTGGACACACGTTGTGTAGGTCGGTCCTCAGACGGTCGGGTCTCCGGTGGACCCCCTTCTGCATCTCAGAGTACAACGGTGGAACCACTTCAATAAATAGGAGAACACTTCACAAGAATCCTGAGCTGGAGACCAGAACGAACCAATGAGGGGAGACCGCGGGGGGTCCAGGTGACGTCTCGGAGGTGGGGGCCCCAATCCCGCGGGGCCCCCGCGCGCTCTGCGTAAATATGTGTGATCTCGGGGTGGGGGAAGGGGGGGCTCACTGCGTCTCACCCGCGCTCTGCGGGGAGCCGGAAGACTCGTGCAGTTTCCGGATATGTTTTTTCAGGTCAAAGTTCCGGCAGAAGCCCTTGCCGCACGTGGGGCAGGTGAAGGGCTTCTTGTCGTTGTGCGTGTGCATGTGGAAGGTGAGGTTGTACACCTGGTGGAAGGCCTTGCTGCAGATGGAGCACTTGAACTGCTTCTCCCCGCTATGCGTCAGCTTGTGGTTCTTGTAGTTCCCTGCAGAACAGACCCGAGATCAGTAAAACAGACCTGAGTTCAGTAAAACAGATCCGAGTTCAGCGACACAGATCTGAGGCAACGCTACTAAAACCAGAAGGTCAAACTTAATTCTAAAACCAGTAGATTCAGTCTAAATACTAAGACCTATACCTAACCTCATAACCTAACCTAATAAATTATAATAGAGTATAAATACTAAAACCAGAAGGTAATTTAGTCTAATCTAGATTGTTAGCATTTAGACGCTGGATTAGATTATGTAATTTTAGGTTCGGTTAGGTTAGGATCTGTTAGTTTGATTAGATTAGGTGAGGTTAGGTTAGGTAAAGTTAGGTCAGACGGGTGTCTGTCCGGACCCCTGGTGAACGCACCTTTCTGGTGGAATCCTTTCCCGCAGAACTCGCAGACGAAGGGCTTGTATCCCGCGTGGATGCGCGTGTGCGTGTTGAGCGTTGAGCTGCGATTGAACGCCTTCCCGCACTGGTGGCATTTATGCGGTTTTTCCTAAAGAGGAAAACACGCGTGAGCAGGTTTGAAATATCCTGACAATTTATTAGAGAGCAGAGATTAACTCTTTAAATACCATAATTATACAACTATCTAACCATTAGTAACATTATTATTAATAAATAATAATAATAATAATATAGCCTATCCAACAACAAACAACCATCATCAACATAACATTAGTAATAAATAACAACAAATATACATCTCGTTATAATAATACATCTTATTATTTTAATTGTAGCCTACTTCTCATTATTATAATAAAAAAGCTAATTATTATAATAATACATGATATTATAATATAATAATTTATAATATTATTATAATAATACATATTATTATAATAATGCATCATTTTATAATGATAATGCGTCTTATTATTGTAATAATACTTAATGTATTTTTATAATAATAGGCCTACATATAATTATTATAAATAATACGTCTCATTATTGTAATAATACATCTTATTATTATAATTATCTTATGATATGAGTATGACTGAGGGACTCCTGATTGGCTGTTGATCAGAGTGACAGCAGAACTCTACAACTCTCTACAACTCGATGGTTCATTTCAGGTCATTTTAGTTCCGAATGAGTCTCGGAGGCCGCAGACGACAGATGGTTCCGCTCTTCCTTGAAGCCTCAGAGCCGGGGTCGGAGGCTGCTGTCAGACACTCCGTTAACGGCTCTCTGACGGTTCTCTGATAGTTCTCTGACGGTCGTCTAACGGTTCTTTCACGGTTTTCTGACGGTTCTTTAAAAGGTTCTCTAAAGGTTCTTTGAAAGTTCTCTGACGGTTCTCTAACAGTTCTTTATCGGTTCTCTCAGGGTTTGAAATATTGGACAGTAGAATTTCTCTAAACGTTCCGAGGATATATAAACTAATATAGATCTAGAATATCTATATAAAGATGTTTACCTGAGTGTGGATGATCTTGTGGCGGCAGAGCGTGCTCGCCTGCCGGAAGCCTTTCCCGCACACCTTGCAGACGAACGGACGCGCGCCGGTGTGCACGGGCATGTGGCGAGTGAGGTTGTAGTGGGCGTTGAACACCTGGACAGGTAAACACGGAATAAGAAGAAGAGAGGGGTGTGTGTGTCCGTCTGTGCGTGTGATTCTGTGTGTGTGTGTGTGTGTGTGTGTGTGTGTGTGTGTGTGTGTGTGTGTGTGTGTGTGTGTGTGTGTGTGTGTGTGTGTGTGTGTGTGTGTGTGTGTGTGTGTGTTTCTATGTGTGTGTGCGGGGGCCCTTACCTTCCCGCAGATTTCGCACGTGAACACTTTGGACTTCCCGCCGTTGGCGCACGAGCCCCCACCGAGTTTGGCGGCGCCTTTGAGCATCTTGTCGGACAGCAGGTGCGCGCGGTGCAGCTGCAGTTCCTTGAAGCTCGCGTCTCCCGTTGCGTGACGCTCCGCTTTGCCCTTCTCCGCGAGGAAGGCTTTGTGGCGCGCGTGGTGCAGCGGCGCGTGGAAGAAGTAGGAGGCCATGGGGTGGAGGTTCACGAGCCCCGCGGGGGGGCCGGCCGAGGGGAGGGCAGGGGGCGGTGGGCCCGCGGGGGTCTCCCCGCAGTGAGACAGGTAGCACGCGGCGGTTGCTGCGGTGTCCCCCAACGCGTGGAACGACGACTGGTTGACCACGCGCGGCCGAAAGAGTTTGTACTGTCCCCCCCCCTAGCTCGGGCTGCTCGTGCTTGTAGTTCAGCCCTACGCCGTGAAGGAAGTCGGCGGCGTGGCGCACGGAGCCGTCGAAGGGTCCCGCGTGGTCCAGCCCCCCCGCGAGGTTCACCAGCTTGTGGCCCGCGTCGTACGCGAGCGGCACGAAGGGCAGCACGCAGTGCAACGCAGCGGACGGCGGCTGCTTCCCGTCCCCCTTCCCCGCGTGCGCCGCGAACAGGTGGGGGAGGAACGGTATCGACCGCGCGGGTTCCGGGGTCTCCCGCGCCATAATCCGTTCGATCGAAAACGCGAGTGGCTTGCTGGAGGTGAGCGCGCGGCTGACTCCCGCTGGCGCACGGGGCATCGCGGAGGGCGAGCCACCGAATATTCCCGCTGAGCGGCACAGCGCGTCCATGATTAGAGTCTCCTCCTCCGCTTCCTGTCGGCGCACCGTGAGCTCTCCCGTTTACCGGCTCAGTGCCGCGCGGGGACGGACGTCATCTGGAGCGTGAGACCCGCGCGTCGAAGCGTCGAGTGGTCGAAGCCCCCCTCGCTGTTCCTGCGCGTCGAAGCGTCGAAGCCCTCCTCGCTGTTCCCGCGCGTCTACTTCTCCTCGCGCGTGCGGTTGCTGTTGCTGTTGTTGTCGTGGGACTAGCGGCACTTGACGGCGCGGCGGGAGCTCGCGGTCTTTAAGGAGGAAAGTTAAATGGATAATTGGTCAATTCCACTTCCACTCGTGACCGCGCGAGCCGCTGCGATGGGTCGCGGAGGAAGAGGAGGAGGAGGAGGAGGAGGAGGTGGAGGAGGAGGTCCTACAGGAGGAAGAGGAGCGAGACACTTCTTGTTCCACTGGAAGGCATTTGGAGAATCCAGGGTCCCCTCGCGACTCCGTGCGGTTTTATTTTAAATCGCGCGACACGACAGACGCCCAGCAGGGGGGAGGGGGATGTGGAGATGGGGGGGGGGAGAGGGGGGTCAGCGCGTGACATCAGATCGAGACGTTCATTCTTCGAGACGAACCAAAGCGGTCCGAGCGCTTCCGTTACGCACCGCGCGTAAACTGACGAAATGAAGAGAAAGATTGCGTTGTTTTAACCACCAATCACAGCTGATCTTATCGGATAACACACTCTCTCACACACACACACACACACACACACACCACACACACACACACCCACACACACACACACACACACACACACACACACACACACACACACACACACACACACAACACACACACACACACACACACACCAGCTCTCCGCGAGGCCTTATTATTTTTGATTAAATCGATAGCCTGATCATAGAGTTTAATTCATATCGACACTCTGTGATGGAGAGCTGTGCACGCGCCAGTGAGGCTGTCAGAGAGGAGCGAGCGTTCCTCTTCCACCTCTCGAGCTGAGGAGATCAGAGTGTCCTGCCGGCCCGCCGGGAGAGAAGATGTCGTCTTGAGCCAATAAGAATCAGAGCAGGCCTCGAGCGGAGTTAAGGTAGGCCGTCCTACTGCCACGCGCCGCGCGCGACGCCGAGCTTATAATTTGTTGGAATTGAATTAGGAAATAAAATAAATATAATTAATGAATAATAAATAGGCCTATCAGTGGAGTAATGGTTGAAATATTGTTAAATAAGTCAAACGAAAACAAAATTTCATAATAGCTTAACATAAATTATATTATGAATAATAATACAAATAGGCTAATAATTATTGCAATTATGATGATGAGGAATGTCATATTAACTTATATTATCATCTATATACATTGTCCTATTATATTATTATTATCATACATTTGAATCATTATTCCACATTAAATATCATTCTATTCATATTAATTAAGTTTTAATATTACTGTAATCATCAGTATTGGTGACATTATATCGTAGAGAGCATGTCGTGATAAAGTGTGAGGACGGTTTGGCGCATGTCCATGTCGACACGGCGAGACAGAAATCCTTATGATAGCATTTATGCGTTTTTCCTAATTTAGTTAAATGTTCGACAAAATCATCTATAACATTATATTGCGACAATACGATTTTTCTTAATGTAATGACTATGATTGTATTATTATAGTTATTACAATAATATTTGAACAATATAGTTTTGTAATTTTCTGTATTATGACAATTGTATTTTATTATTATTAAATTCATGATGATTATCGCCTGTTATCCTCGTTATTAATATGATATTATCATCATTAATGTTATTAATGTGATGTTATTATTATGGCACAATGTTAGAATATAATCATGTAATTAATCTGATGTTATTATTATTATGACACTGTAGTATATTTATACTATTATCATTATGGTATTGTAATTAATGTGATATTTTTATTAGGACACAAAGATATTATATTACGGGTATGGTTATTAATCTGATATTATAATGACACTAAGATGTTATTATTATATGATGGGTATCATTGGTAATGTGATATTAGTATGACACTAAGATGTTATCATAAGATGGCTATCGTTATTAATGTGATATTAATATCATGAAACTGAGATGTTATAATCAAGGTATTATTATAGTATTGGGTTGTTATTAATGTGAGGTTTCAATTATTATTGTGACACTAAGATGTTATTATTATGGTCATGTTATTAATGTGATGTTATTATTACATTAAGATGTTATTATACGATTGTATTGTTATGAACTTTATATTATATGACACTAAGATATTATTATTATATGATGGTCTTGTTATTAATGTGATGTTTTTATTATTATGACACTAAGATGTTATTATTATATGATGGTAATGTTATTATTGAGACGTTATGACACTATGTTGTTATTATTACACTAAGATGTTATAATTATGACACTAAGATATTATAATTATGACACTAAGATGTTATTATTATGACACTAAGATGTTATTATGATGCTAAGATATTATTCTTATAGAGTAGGCCTATGTTATTATTATGACAGTGTTATATTATTATTATCATATAACTACCGTACCGTGTGATATTATTATTATTATGACACTCAGATGTTATTATCGTATTACGGTATTGTCGCCGTGTGATTCTCCCGCCGTGGAGCGTCGGGAGGTAATTGGGTGTCAAGTGGTTTCTAATCAGCGCCTCTAAATGAGCAGGGCGCAGGACACGGCGCGGACGCGGCGAGGCGCGTCTTCCGCGGGGCTCACATTTCCTCCCCCCCCACCGCCCGCTCATCGCGGCCCGTCCCACCTTTTGTCCACCGTTTGGGGGAGGATTAGGATGGGAGACGTCTTCAAAACCATCAGTCTAATGATTTGACTTCGCGTCTAAATCTCTTTAATTGCGCTCCAGCGCCTCGCTAATCCGCAGACCGCCGCCCGCGCGCCAAACGGAAGAAATTTCGCAGAAGTGAATCCATTAATAACTTAATTCATCACTCATTCATTCTAACGTCGGGAACGAAACGTGCAGATTAAACCTGCTGTTGTTTTTTCTCCGGGACTTTAGGAATCTGAAGTTTGAATT
Organism: Gadus morhua; assembly: GCF_902167405.1. Classification (NCBI taxonomy): domain Eukaryota; kingdom Metazoa; phylum Chordata; class Actinopteri; order Gadiformes; family Gadidae; genus Gadus; species Gadus morhua. Next base: position 12,150,025 of record NC_044056.1, on the reverse strand, counting down.
ATTAAAATAACGACGTTACTCCACATAGGCCTATCTGATGTGAACATTTATTACGAGGTTATGACGCTCTGCTGACGGGCCGACTGGTGACGGTGAAACCGGGCCGGTTTGGTCCTCTAACGGGACGTGGATGTGAACCGGGCCGGTATATGACTCTAACGCGACGCGTTGCAATTCATAAGTTTACGATCCGATCTGCGTTAATAAAGTTCCCAAGTTCTGATTGAGGAAAACGGGTTCCTCTTTTAACACTATCCTATGTCAATTATCATCGACAAAAATCATTTGAACCTGAACCATAAAACAATTCTAAACCTCATTTTGTTTCGCATGTAAATATATTGTGTACTAATAGCCTAACCGATTGCTTTATAAAGAATATTGCTACTGTTAAAAACACTGTAATATATGAATACCTAAAATAAATGCATTCTGCTCATTTAAATAATTGATGCTGCTCCTTTGTAGATAGATTATTTATAAATGATCTAGTAATGAATCCATTATTTATACTACTAAATCCGATTGGTTATTTGGCAGATTTTAATACACATAATAATTTGATTGAATGTGTGTGCTTGTACTTGTGTGTTTGTGCGTGCTTGTGTGTGTACGCGTACTTGTGAGTCTGTGTGTGTGTCTGTGTGCATGCGTTTTGGTGTGTGTGTGTGTGTGTGTGTGTGTGTGTGTGTGTGTGTGTGTGTGTGTGTGTGTGTGTGTGTGTGTGTGTGTGTGTGTGTGTGTGAACACCTTATGAGCACAAACCAGACCAGTTAAACAGCTTCAGCACGTGACGTCTTTAGAACCCCTTTAATTATGATTTGGATTCAATTAAAACATTTGACACACCTGAATAGACAGGAGAAAACGAAGCAGATATAGAATATACCACAAGATCACATCCTGGGGAGGAGGGCTGACGGGGAGCAATTGGAGACATCTTGAGTTACCGGGCAGAGAGCAGTTCGACCCTAAAGCACCACAACACTCATCTTCACTGGAGCACACACCGGCCTCCTATTGGCTAAAAGACTGAGGCCGCTTCCCATTTGGTAAAAGACAGGAAGTGTTCACAGAAACGTCAAGTAAAGAACGACACCATGAACAGTTGACTCCTTAATATCTCCTAATTCTGGAGACGTGGGCCCCCAGGACCCCCCAGTAGAGCCTCTGTAGTGCCCGCCCCCCCCCCCCCCCCCCCCCCCCCCCCCTCCCCCCCTCCCCCCCCCCCCCCCCCCACACACACACACACACACACACACACACACACACACACACACCACACACACACACACACACACACACACACACACACACACACACACACACACACCCCTGGGGAGGGGGGCAGCTGCTGGGTAATGGATGCTGAGGAGGCGGGGGAGTGGGGTGAGGAGGAGGATAGGGGGCGTGAGGAGGAGGAGGCGTGGCAGGAGTTGGCGGGGGCGGGGCTTGAGGAGGAGGCGTGGCGTGAGGAGGCGGTCAGTCGTCCTCCTGGTCGCTGTCCCTCATGGAGACCCCCTGCAGGGCGTCCGGCCCCCCGGGGCAGCGGACTGCCAGCGTGGCCTCCTCCACCGTCAGGCGGCTCAGCAGCGTCTCGTAGCTGGGGGTCCTCAGCGCCGCGTCCCCCACGCCCTGCAGCCGGAAGTCCCGGTACGTCTTCTGCACCCAGAGTCCCGCGTTAACACTCGTTACTGCTCACCAACTCATGGTGTGTTCCAGATGCCTAGTAGACCGCCCGCACGAGTTGCAAAGTGGGAAATCGCCCAGCTTTCTTGGGGCATTTCACGGAGGAACGCCTCCTTTTGGTCTGTCCCACTCTGGATTCTGAGCGTCCAGCGAGTTCACCGAGGGTGGCCGTACGACTCAACAACAAAAATGTCTGCGCCCGTAATGAGATTTATTTTCTTTGTATTTCTACCACGTTGGTCATTCTAAGTTGATTGTAAATGCTCTTACACAATTGATTACATTGCTGCTTTAATCCGGTCACCTATTCATGCATTGCACGGTCTTGCTGTGCGTGCAATACAAGGTAAAGTTGTGTTGTTTGTTTTCAGGCCGGTTTGCTAAAGAGGCAAATGTAGCTAACAATAACAACGACTAGCCAATGACATACACAATCACAAAGACAAACAGGAACTCTATAAGTGCTGCAAGCCAGGAAATGACGTCCCATGAGCAGCTTGTGCGGGAGGTGTACAAGGCATCTGGAACACACCTTCACAGCAGAATATCTCATGGACCAGAGAAAGGTCGTTCAGGCGCAGTAGGGGTCAAGGGTCATTTTTCTCTAGGGCACAGTGTTAAGGGTTTTATCCCTCCCCTTAGGACTCTTAAGTGCTCTTTTATTTTTCCTTGTTTTTATTTGGTGTCTGGTAGTTTATGATCAGGTATCTTATCTATTGATCCATCTCTCTATTAGCTGATTCTGTCTTTATCTTCCTGCCATTCAATTATTTCGGAAAATACAAACATGGAAAACAATTCATTAGAACGAGTTATTAGAATGTATTTCTCTATATAATTTTCTATTTTTATATATATATATACATAAAGACTCCAGCTTTTTATCAAAAACCTTTAAATAAAGCTATGCTCATTCTGATGGTCGGTCTCAAAACCTGTGTAGCTCATCTATATTTATCAGCATGTGGGCCAATGGGGCGGCGGCGGGAGGCGGTAACCTTGACGATTCTGATGAGGGTACCTTACCTTGACGATTCTGATGAGGGTCTTCAGCTGGTAGACGTGGAGCTGGAGGTCCATCCTGTCCGTCAGCCACACACACCCGCCGCCTTCACTGAGCTGCTGTACCATAGCTACACACACACCACACACACACACACACACACACACACA
>NC_044056.1:12140597-12147063 GCF_902167405.1 Gadus morhua | reverse complement strand
CACACACACACACACACACACACACACACACACACACACACACACACACACACACACACACACACACACACACAAGAAAGGTGTGTAAGTGCTGAACAATAAGGTTGTCCGCATTGAAGAACGTGAGCTCTGAAGGACGCCTGGTCCACAGTCAGCCTGAGGGCTTGTTGACAGGTATATATGTACACATGTTTTCTCAATCGATTTTTTTTTTAAATTATTATATATACTGTATATATATATATATTAGAGCTGTCAGTTAAACGCGTTATTAACTGCGTTAACGCAAACCAAATTTAACGGCGTTAAAAAAATATCGCACGATTAACGCAATTACTTTATAAAAAAATTTTTTTTTTTTTTTTTTTTGGCTCAAAACAAAGAAGCAGTAGCCTGACTGCTATGTTCAAATGACATTTGTTCAAAGCAGTCGTTTAGTTGCACTATAGGCTCTTTTTTTGTATCGTCCTGTTTTGATCAGTGTATATGCCAATGTTGTTATCAATAAAAAATCATTTGCACAAGGCAAGCCGATGCACTTCACCATGTTGATAAGATAATTAAAATGAGAAGAATTATGGGACAAAAAAATCAAGGGATATTTAGCATAGAAAAATAATTTGCGATTAATCGCAATTAATTAGAGTTAACTATGACATTAATGCGATTAATCACGATTAAATATTTTAATCGCTTGACAGCTCCAATATATATATATATATATATATATATACATAAGAAGAAAATATATATATATATGCATGAATGGATGTAAATTCGGTTGGAAGCCTACATATAGTCTATAATAACTGTTCTATGAAGTTAAAGGAAAAGGTGTGTGTGTGGTGTGTGGTGTGTGTGTGTGTGTGTGTGTCTTTGTGTGTGTGTGTGTGTGCGCGTGCGTGTGTGTGCGCGTGTGTGTGTGTGTGTTTGTGTGTGTGTGTGTGTGTGACAGAGCTCCACACGCGTCCCTCTGTCTGTGTGACGACGTTCAGACAGACAGAGGGACAGAGCTGTACACCGTCCCTCTGGTCAGACGGCGCAGGGCGTCCGTCAGATCAGATCCCCCGTCCCCGGCCCAACGGAGAGACCCTCCCTCCTCCCTCCTCCACCCCCCCTCCATTATCTCACGTGAAGAGGAGAGTCTCAGGGAGGAGGATATCTGACCCCCCCTCGATGAGAGGAGGTCTGTCCCCCCCCCTCCATGAGGATGTCTGACCCCCCCTCTAGTGGAGGAGGTCTGACCCCCCCCCTCCATGAGGCGGTCTGACCCCCCCCCCCTCCATGAGGATGTCTGACCCCCCCTCTAGTGGAGGAGGTCTGACCCCCCCCTCCATGAGCAGGTCTGACCCCCCCTCCATGAGGATGTCTGACCCCCCCTCTAGTGGAGGAGGTCTGACCCCCCCCTCCATGAGGAGGTCTGACCCCCCCTCCATGAGGATGTCTGACCTCCCCTCCATGAGGATGTCTGACCCCCCCTCTAGTGGAGGAGGTCTGACCCCCCCCCTCCATGAGGAGGTCTGACCCCCCTCTATGGGGAGGAGGTCTGACCCCCCTCTAGTGGAGGAGGTCTGACCCCCCCTCTAGTGGAGGAGCTGACCCCCCGCCCCCATGAGGAGGAGGTCTGACCCCCCCCTCTATGGGGAGGAGTCTGACCCCCCCTCTAGTGGAGGAGGTCTGACCCCCCCTCTAGTGGAGGAGCTGACCCCCCGCCCCCATGAGGAGGAGGTCTGATCCCCCCAGTCTCAGGTGGACGTCTGCTCTGGGAGACGAACCCATTCTTGGTCGGCTCACACGGGTCTCCGGTTACAGCGCTGTTGTCATGGCGTCGTCGGGGCGTTGTCACGGAGCTATGGCTGTCAGCTGGGGTGACGGCCCACCTGCCCTGGGACCACGCCCCTTCATGGGACCACGCCCCCTCCCGGCTCAGAGGCTCTGGGTTCGATCCCCAACGTCAACAGTCTGCCTGTAGGCCTCCTCACCGGACCTGCTCCTTAAGGACCTCTTTGCTGCGTCTGTCTGTTTGTCTGTCAGTTCGCATGACTGCCTGTCTCTCTACCTTTCTGGCTGTCTGTCTGTCTGTATGTCTGCCTTTCTCTCTACCTTTCTGTCTGTCTGTCTGTCTGTCTGTCTGTCTGTCTGTCCGAATGTCTGCCTGTCTCTCTACCTTTCAGTCTGTCTGTCTCTCTACCTGTCTGTCTGTCCGCATGTCTGCCTGTCTCTCTACCTTTCTGTCTGTCTGTCTCTCTACCTGTCTGTCAGTCCGCATGTCTGTCTGTCTCTCTTCCTGTCTCTCCGCCAGTCCATCTGTCTGTCTCTCCAGTAAGGCACCTGTCGGTCAGAGATCTGGGAGTGCTTTCAGCAGAATCATTTCAGCTCAGAGATTCCATCTCATCTCCTCTAAAGCGTCCAATGAGCTCCTAACTGGGGCCCCCGGCGTCGCCACGCGGCCCCGGCCCCCCGGCCCCCGAGACGCTCAGCGGAATGAAGACTCTTTATTGAACGCATTAGAGCCTGAGAGCAGACCGGCAGGGGGGGGGGGAGGAGGAAAGGAGAGGAGAGAGGCGACCGCTAGGAGACAGGGGGAGGAGGAGGAGAGGAGAGGAGAGAGGAGACTGACTAGGAGACAGGAGGAGGAGGAGGAGAGGAGAGGAGAGAGGAGACTGACTAGGAGACAGGAGGAGGAGGAGGAGAGGAGAGGAGAGGAGAGAGGAGAGAGGAAACCTGCTAGGAGACAGGGGGAGGAGGAGGAGAGGAGAGGAGAGAGGAGAGAGGAGACCGGCTAGGAGACAGGGGGAGGAGAGGAGGAGAGAGAGGAGACCGGCTAGGAGACAGGGGGAGGGGGAGGAGAGGAGAGAGGAGAGCGGCTAGGAGACAGGGGGAGGGGGAGGAGAGCAGAGGAGAGGAGAGGAGAGGAGAGAGGAGACCGGCTAGGAGACAGAGGGAGGAGAGGACAGGAGAGGAGCTAGGAGTCAGGAAGAGAAAGAGGAAGAGGAGGAGGAGGAGGAGAGGAGAGGAGAGGAGAGAGGAGAGAGGAGAGCAGACCAGCTAGGAGACAGGAGGGAGGGAGGAAGAGAAGAGGAGAGAGGACCCTCCTCTCTTCCTCTCTCTCCTCTCAGGAGGGAAGGAGAGGAGGAGAGAGGAAACAGATGAAGATGTATTTTTATATGTTTATATATTTAGCGCATGGAAGAAGATGTATTAAGGGGCGGGGCTTCAGGAGGTCAGTTGACTGAGATTGGTACTCCTCCTCTGATTGGGTGAAACTCCCGCTGAGTGCTTATACACAAACAAATAGAGGTGGACGCACACGCAAGCATGCACACACACTGCCCTGCACGCATGCATGGACACACACACACAGCATGACACACAGATAGGTTAGATACACGCTGAGACACACACCTGCTGCTGGCTATCTCTCTCACTCAGACACACGCATACACACAAACACAAGCCTGCTGCTTCTATCTCACTCAGTCTCTCTCTCTCACACACACACACACACACACACACACACACACACACACACACACACACACACACACACACACACACACACACACACACACACACACACACACACACACACACACACACACACACGTGCGTGTGTACATATCTTTATACATAAACCTATGTATATCTAACTATATGGATATATCTATGCATAGATACACACACACTTGTATTAGTGGAGTGTGCATAAGTGTGTGTGCACGCGTCTCTGTACGTGTGTGCTAGTGTGTGTAGACTTTCTGTTCTCTGTGTGTGCGTGACTGTGTGAGTGTCAGCACCATTAGCTCCTCTCCCCCCTACTCCCTCCCCCAATCTCCCCTTCCTCCTCCATCCCCCCTCCCTCCCCCTACAGGGAGGAGCTCATCTGCTCTGTGTGTCATCTTCAGACAAGCTTGGTTACCGTGGAAACCCCATCACTACCATCAAAATCATCATCATCATCACAACTACCATCATCATCATCATCGTCACCAACACCATCATCAACATCGTCCCTCAACCATCATCATCGTCATCATCATAAGCGTTGAATCCACAGAGTGGCTCAAAAAGACAAAGTTCACCTCTGACCCCCCCCCCCCCCCCCCCCTCAGGTGTTGATGTGTTTCAGGATCCATACTCACATCAAACACCTTCTGGGTGTAGAGCTCGTCACTGATTCGCTCCCGCAGGATGTCCTGGTTCTGACGCACGAATGAGATGTAGCCGTCAGCCAGGTCCAGACCGGGCTTCTGCAGGAGGGACACAGGAAGGGGCTCAGCTCACACAGGAAGTACCACAGGAAATAGCTCAACTGCGACAGGGAGTACCACAGCTCACACAGGAAGTACTTCAAGGCAGACAGGACTGTACTTTTATAACTATGAGTCTGTACCTCTATAGCTATGAGCCAGTACCTCTACAGCTATGAGCCTGTACCTCTATAGCTATGAGTCTGTACCTCTATAGCTATGAGTCTGTACTTCTATAGCTATGAGTCTTTATCTCTTTAGCTATGAGTCTGTACCTCTATAGCTGTGAGTCTGTACCTCTATACCTATAAATCTTTATGTTACTTTATAGCTATGAGTCTGTACTTCTATACCTATGAATCTTTACCTTACTTTAAGGCTTTGTGTCTGTACCTCTATAGCTATGAGTCTGCACCCCTTTAGCTATAAGTCTGTACCTCTATAGCTATGAGTCTGTACCTCTATAGCTATGAGTCTATACCTCTTTAGCTATGAGTCTTTATTTTACTTTATAGCTAGGAATCTGTACCTTTCTCGAGAAGTTTGAGTCTGTACATTTCTCGAGAGCTTTGAGTCTGTACCTCCATGTCTATGAGTCTGTACCTCTATAGCTGTGATTCTGTGCCTCTATAGCTATGAGTCTGTACCTTTATTGCTTTGAGTCTGTACCTTTATAGCTTTGAGTCTGTACCTCCATGTCTATGAGTCTGTACCTCTATAGCTGTGATTCTGTGCCTCTATAGCTATGAGTCTGTACCTTTATAGCTTTGAGTCTGTACCTTTATAGCTTTGAGTCCGTAGCTTTCTAGATACACTCTTCCATTAAAAACAGCTTCAATTGCATGAAACATAAACATCTACATGTCATAGCATATCCTAGATGAAACAACGGATAAATACTTTAACAAAGTATTTTGGATAATCAAAGACTTTAAGACAAAAGAGAAATTGATTTCTCTCTGGTCTTAATCTTTTGTTCGTGTGGACGTCTCCAGCAGAACTAAGTTAGAGTGTCACATTAATCACACCTTAGCACGCAACAGAGGCTGGAGGTGTGTGTGTCTGTGTGTTTGTGTGTATGTGTGGGGGATTAAAGCGGCTGTAAAGGTGAGGATGTCTGGTTTAGCAAGGTGAGAGTGGGAGATAATTACAGCTACACCTACATCCTGTTACCGCATTCTCCCGCTGGCCAGGTGTGTGTGTGTGTGTGTGTGTGTGTGTGTGTGTGTGTGTGTGTGTGTGTGTGTGTGTGTGTGTGTGTGTGTGTGTGTGTGTGTGTGTGTGTGTGTGTGTGTGTGTGTGTGTGTGTGTGTGTGTGTGTGTGTGAGGTCTTAACAAAGAGTTTGTGTTTCGTTCCCCACCTGTTAGAGAGGCTTACCTTTAGAAATACCTGTACTACATAAAGTAAGACATAAAGTACTACATGAAGTACTTAAACTAGCTCTGAGACCTTCTAAAATTCTGGGTGAATTAACTGTACTCCCAAAAGCTCAACAACTTGGTCTGTATCTGTCAGTGCCTGGGTTTATATTACTACATGGAGTATTGTTATGTATATATCCACCCAGTATCATGGATTAATATACAGTGTTGTGATATATACGCAGTATAATGCATTAATATACAAAGTGTTATGTTGTGTTATATATACACAGTATTAAGTAGTAATATACACTGCGTTATGTTATATCGCAACATTATGTGGTAATCTACACACCATATATGCAGTTTAATGATAAACTATTCAGTATGATAGTACTATTATCTGATAGGGCAATAAGGAAAGGATGTGAACATGAAAATATTATGGTCTGTCGTCTGCAGGATATGGGTCGCAAACTACAGCAGTCGGGCTGTCAACATGGAAACAAAACGTCTGGAGGTAAACAACAACACAAACATCTGTAGTTAAACAAACAACCACAAGACAAACATCTGGTATACAACAACGTCAACCAGTGACATCACAGCATCGTAACAGTGACCTCGTCAGAGTGACATCATCAGAGTGCCATCGTCAGATTGACATCACGGTGACAGGGATGTCAGACCGGTGGCTCACAGATTCAACGTTACGATCAGACGTCAGATTATCTGATAAAACAATAAAACATTAGTTTATACAGACAAGAGACGTGAGAAGAGTGAGTGGAAACACTCACGGGAACCTCCACATACTTGGCAGCAGTTTTAGTCTTGGAAAAACGGGGAGGAGG
>NC_044056.1:12090597-12138097 GCF_902167405.1 Gadus morhua | reverse complement strand
TGGTGACCAGGGAGGAGGGGACGCGGAGCTCCGGCCCCCGGCTGCTCCTCTGGAGGAGGGAGTCGAAGGCCGTCTTGGTCCTGCACACGCACACACACATTATGCACACGCACACACATTAAACACACACACACACAACACACACACACACACACGCACACAATACACATGCACACACATTAAACACACACACACAACACACACACACACACACATTATACACACGCACGCACACACATTATCTACATACACAGACGCACACACACACACACACACACACACACAAACGCTATATGTGCGTGTGTGTGTGTTTATGGTGACCTCTGACCTCCGGACGCAGGCCTCCGTCATGTCGCTGGCCATCAGCTTCAGCCTCTGCTCCAGATGTGCGGCGAACTCGGGCTCGGGCCAGTGGAGGTCCTGGATGAACATCTGGAGGGCCTCCAGCTTCCAGAACAGGTCGCCAGAGGTCACCGAGCCGTTGCTATGGAGACGGAGGAGGAGAGAGGTCCATGCTAACCAGCGGGCTAGGAGGTGGACACACTGGGATGCTAACTAGCAGGCTAGGTGGTAGGACACACGGGAATTCTAACTAGTGTGCTAGGATGTAAGACACTCGGATGCTAACTAGCGGGCTAGGAGGTACAACACATCCTGACGCTAATTAAACTCAGTAGTAGTGACGGGTCGGTCGCGAACGATTCGGTCAGAACAAACGAATCCCGAAGGTAAACGACGAGAACTGATTCCCAAAACAAGAGAACTGATTATTTATCTTTTTTTTTTAAACATATAAGAAAAATATGGTGACGTAAATGAAATATGCAAACGAACAGAGATTCTTTATATTGATTGAGTCTAAAACGTTCTCATCGATTCAGCCAATGAGAGCAGCTAGCAATCGCGTTGCCATGGCTCATGGGCAAACAAATGATAAGGCACCACAACACAAGTTAACTAACGATCCCTGTAGGCTTCAATATCATGCAAGTAATTTTTGTTTTATTTTTATTTTGTTCTACATCACAATTGCATGATTTAATAAAGTATTGTTTTTACCTACCATTACGAGTCTCGTTTTGTCTAGTTGCTAACGTGCTTCACTGCTTATTAGCGCTACTTGGAAGACGCCATTTAATTCTTACTGCACATTATGTATTAAAGACATTTATAAAAAGGCACGCATGTGCTTTATATATATGCTTAATATTTACACTTAATCTGGGTAATTTCGCCAGAACATTAGAAAGTAGTAGGCTACATGCATGTTGATTAACATTTATTCCATAATTTCCGAATCCCCGGCAAATGACGTTCCAGACCATCTGACTTAACGAACGAATCAAACAAACTAATCATGATAGTGAACGGAACTGAAAGAACTGATTCCCGGAAAACAATCTTTTTGCCCATCCCTACTAGCTGGGGAAGATGATTTGTGATGTCACAACAGTATTTCTCTGTGTGATTGAGATGGAGAGGAGGTGGAGGCTGAGGGGGTGTAGCTGACGGAGGAGGAGGTGCAGTATGATGTAAGACATGTACAGACAGATGGAGAACGGGTTGCTAGGAGACCGCACCAAGTGTACATCGGGGGGGGGGGGGGGATTCTGCCTTTAAAAGACTGTTACCTTCCCTCATGTGTCCCCTCCCATCTTGTCTAATTAGTGAAGCTCTTCTTAATCACTCCCGTCCCCTTCTCCCTCTCCCCTCCCTCCCCCCAAGGGCCCCACACCCGTCAGCTGGGACACAGGAACACAAGATGGTTTGATCCTCGGCTCCTCACCACGGCAACAAACATCTGCTAACTCACACCTCCACCTCCCACTCCGACCGGATGGAGATGATGAGGCTGGATCAAACCAGACCACAGCAGCAGATTACGAGCAAGAGAGCTTACAGCACCACGTCACGCAGCACAACATTAGAGAACCACACGCACACTAACCACACGCACACAAACCACACGCACACTAACCAAACTAACCACACGCACACTAACCACACGCACACTAACCAAACTAACCACACGCACACTAACCACACGCACACTAACCACACGCACACTAACCACACACCAACCACATGCACACTAACCAGACACACAGTAACCACACTAACCACACGCACACCTGCCACACACACACAATAACAACAAGAACGATAACCACAAAAAAATTATTGGGAGGAAAAGAAGGAAGAGGAGGAGATGGAAATGATGATGGAGGAAGGAGAAGGAGGAGGAGGAGGGGAAGGAGGAGGAATACGTAGAGGAGCTGGAGGAGGCGAGGTGTTTTGCCAGTGAAAACTGAACTCAAGTTTAATTAGAATATGAGGAGCCCATGCAGCATGCTAACGGCTAGCAGGGCCGCTACAGGAATAGCTCATGGGTCAGAGGCCCCTGGAGGCTCCTGAAGTCCCCTATAGGCCCCGAGGCCCCCCACGGCCCCCCATACACACGCGGTGTCACAGAGGGGTCCCATCCAGGCGGGCGGAGAGAAGAGGGGCATCTGGGGGAGGGGGGGCAGGCCCGGGAGCCGGGGCAGCGACACGCCCACCAGACTGCTGCTCAGACTCCTGCACGCGCGCGCACGTTGCCACGACAACCACGCACAGACGGACGGACACGGACGGACAGAAGACGAGAAGGAGAGAAGGAGAGAAGGAGAGAAGGAGAGAAGGAGGGAAGGGAACGAGTTTTAAGCTGCTTTTCCTGAGCCACTTCGAAACGTAGAGAAAGAGAGAGCGGACGTCACCGCTTCGAGACCCGCTGTCGCTAAGCCGCCGTCGCTACTTCACCGTAGCAATACCCTTTGTCGCTACGTCACCGTAGCAACCACACTGTTGCTACGCCCTGGGTCTCTACTTCCTGGTAGCTATGCCCTGGGTTACTACGTCACCGTAGCTACGCCATTGGTTGCTACGTCACCGTCGCTACGGCTACGTCACCGTCACTACGTCACCGTGGCTACGTCACCGTGGCTACGCCCTGGGTTGCTATGTCACCATAGCTACGCCCTGGGTTGCTACGTCACCATTACTACGTCACTGTAGCTATGCCTGGGGAAGCATCGGAACTAGCCCACACTGACCCCTCCCCCCCCCCGGGTCACGCCCACATCTCTGAGTGTCAAACTACGCGTTGTCACGGCGACCTACGGCTGCCTCAACAGTCGATATAAAGTCTGAATATATACATATTATACTATAATATATGATGTACTAAACTATAAACAATATTGTTTACAATCATATATAGTATAAATTATACAATCTATAAATTATACAATTCTATATAATATACAATGATATACACAAAACTATACACTATACAATACTACACACTATATAATTTACAATACTATATAATATATAATATAAATACTATATAATGTATAATATACAATACTATAAAGTATATAATATACAATACTGTACATTATATAATACACAATACTATATAAGATAGAATACTATATGCTCTTTAATATACAATACTATATGATATACAATGTTCAATACTATATACTCTATAATATACAATACTATATAATATACAATACTATATACTTTAGAATATAAAATATTATATACTCTATGAGAACAACACTGTAAAATAATATATACACTATATAATGTTTATATCATAGTAGAGTATATAGTGTTATTATACTCTATAAGAATACTTTATATTATTATAATACTCATCACAATAATAATAACACAATACAATGTTGTATATTATATTACATTGTGTTATCATACTATAAATAACAACAATATATACTCTTTATAATGTTGTTTATTAGAGTATATAGTATTTTAATACTCTATAATAACACCACTATATACTCTATATAATGTTGTACAATACAGATTATACAGTGTTATTATAATACTCTCTGATATCCGACACTGTGACGAGGTGTTGGCAGGTGAACCACAAACCAGAAGGCATTGTTACAGTTTACACACTAACTAGTCCCCCAGTGACACACACACACACACACACACACACACACACACACACACACACACACACACACACACACACACACACACACACACACACACACACACAGACAGAGAGACAGACAGACACACAGACACACACATCCTCCACACCCCTTCACCCCCCTTTTGAAGACCTCTAAGCGCACACAAACATGATTGGCAGGTTGTGGTGAGGGGGCTTATTTAAGTTGGATAGAGAGTTAGGGGCGGGGCTTACCTCGGTGTGACTGACAGTTAGGGGCGGGGCCTACCTGACAGACTCCCAGGTCTCGTGCTGGAAGCCACGGTGGACGCTCTGGGCGATGGACGACTCCATCAGGTCGACGTAGCGCACCACCAGCGGCACGAACACCTGCTGCAGGTGGAGGTGGAACGGCCCGCCACACAGGTGAACTGCAGGGGGCGGGGCCGGGGAGAGACACAGGTCACCACGGCCATCAGACAAGGAGAGGAGTGACGGCGCAGCTGATTGGCTGAAAGGATGGCCGGACCAACCAGTGGAAAAAAACAGCAGGAGCTACGCATAGTACCAGTACTAGTACTAGTACTAGTAGTATAGTACTAGTATAGTAGTATTAGAGGTAGCAACATACTCATAGTACCAGTACTAGTACTAGTAAGGTAGCATAGTACAAGAAGCACTCGAGGTAGTTACATACTAATTGGACCAGTATTAGTACTAGTATGGTTATAGGGTTACTAGGGTAATAGTATGGTAATACTACCATATACAATATGCTAATACTAGCAGACAGACAGAGGAGCAGACAGACAGAGAGACAAACAGGCAGACTGGGTAGCAGACAGGCTGCAGACAGACAGAAAAACCGACAGAGGAGCAGACAGACAGAGAGACATTCAGGCTGAGCAGCAGACAGGCTGACAGACAGCACTAGTCATCGGGGGAGCGAGGGACTGATGGAGGAGGAGGGAGTCTCTCCGGGCTTCATTAGCTGTAATTCTTCTTCTGCTGCTACATGATTAACAGTAGCCTTTTAGTCCTCCAGAGGACCCTCCCCCGCCCCCACCCCTCTGCCCGCTCCGCCCGCCGTCGCGCGGGCCACCAAGTGAGCATTTAGCTCTACCAGCTAAGCTACGGCGTGGGGAAGTGAGAACGCTGAGTGAATGAGCAGCTAGAGTCTGAAGTTACAGAGACTCGACGGCGGGAGAGAAACAGGAAAGTTCATAATCTCTCCCTCTCCCGACGCCACTCCTGTCAGGAGTTAAATCTCCTCTCCTCGTTGCAGAAACCGTTTAGAAGACGAGAGGCGATCATTTATAGAAACAATTATACGGGAAGTCTGAGTGCCTTCGCTGAGACCCCAGCTCTGCTGTTCCTGTTGTGACAGCCTGAATAATTGCAGGATTAATTACAGAACATGTGTTTATTCTGATTCCTCGCATGATAAAACACACCAGACTGCTTTCACACTCCGACCTCTGGCCTCTCTCTGCGGAGAATGGAACACACTCACCTTCTGAGTTTAGTAAGACAGGGGGGGAGAGAGAGAGAGAGAGAGAGAGAGAGAGCAAGAGAGATAGAGAGCAAGAAGAGAGAGAGAGAGCAAGAGAGAGAGAGAGAGAGAGAGCAAGAGAGAGAGAGAGCAAGAGAGAGAGAGCAAGAGAGAGAGAGAGAGCAAGAGAGCGAGAGAGCGAGAGAGCGAGAGAGAGAGAGGGGGAGGGAGAGAAGGAGAGAGGTCTTACGGTCTGAGGAGAGGTAGTTGTTGAGGAGTTGGAAGAGGGGGAATGAGTCCCAGCAGTCCACGGGTTGTAGCTGGAGAACGGTGTCCATGTTGGATCTGTAGAGCGACAGGAAGCTCTCTGCATGCTCTGTCATCACATCCGGCCACCAGGAGAACGCCTGCACACACACACATACACACTACTCATTAATTTGCTGATGAAGGTCCATTGTGGACATAGGGCATCAAACCCAGAACGTTTTAGCAGGAAATCAAAAACTCTGACCCCCAAACTATCCACCCCCATGTAGATGTGCACACAAATACACACACACACAGACACACAAATACACATACACTTACAAACACACACACAGCGTTTTTTGTGCGTTTAATGGAATGCATGGAAACAGGGGCAGAGAGGAGAGGAGAGGAGAGGAGAGAGGGGAGGAGAGAGAAGGGGAGGAGAGAGGAGAGAGGAAAGAGGAGAGAGAAGGGGAGGAGAGGAAAGAGGAGAGGGGAGAGAGTCGCTTCATAAGTCATTCTTCAGCTCGGGTTCCGGTCGGTCCTCCAGCCCAAGTTGCTTACCTAGCGTACCACATATCGCAAGCTACATCTCCAGTCAATGAGGGAGGCTTAAAGCCGCTGGAAGCAGCTAATGTAGGAGCTACTGACAGCCCAAGGACAACTCTCTCTCCAATCTCTTCAAAAAACATTGAAATATGTTGTGTTGAATGGGAGGCATTGTGACTTAAAGTTATGATGGTTCAATGCCAGGACTATTGTCCTCCAACAACAGCCTCAGTATGGGACTATTATAAACCCTAGGTCTGGTCAATTTACTGCACAGCGCCTACAATGCAGGCTGCCCTCAACACCGCCATTTTAGGAGGAGCTCCTGGTAACCATGGTGACACCTTGACCAATAGTAGTCATGCTGACACTCTGATGGCTGTCATGGTGACGGTATGAACACACTGATGGTTGTCATGGTGACAGTGTGAACACTCTGATGGTTGTCATGGGGACAGTATGAACATTCTGATGGTTATCATGGGGACAGTAAGAACACTCTGATGGTTGTCATGGTGACTCACCTCTGACCCCTGTCCCCGGAGCAGATAGAGTAGAATCAAATGGTT
Source organism: Gadus morhua (assembly GCF_902167405.1). Taxonomy (NCBI): domain Eukaryota; kingdom Metazoa; phylum Chordata; class Actinopteri; order Gadiformes; family Gadidae; genus Gadus; species Gadus morhua. The sequence continues at coordinate 12,131,259 of NC_044056.1, read as the reverse complement.
ATTAACAAAACTAGCTTGATATTGTTATTAAACACTCATAACAATAGTACTTATACGGTGAAGAACTGGATCGAAATATCACAATATGCTGGGCATGTGTGTGTGTCTATGTGTGTGTGTGTGTGTGTGTGTGTGTGTGTGTGTGTGTGTGTGTGTGTGTGTGTGTGCTTGCGTGGATGTGTGTGTGTGTGTGTGTGTGGATGTGTATGTGTGTGTGTGTGTGTGTGTGTGTGTGTGTGTGTGTGTGTGTGTGTGTGTGTGTGTGTGTGTGTGTGTGTGTGTGTGTGGATGTGTGTGTGTGCTTGCGTGGATGTGTGTGAGTGTGTGTGTGTGTGTGTGTGTGTGTGTGTGTGTGTGTGTGTGTGTGTGTGTGTGTGTGTGTGTGTGTGTGTGTGTGTGTGTGTGTGTGTGTGTGTGTGCTTGTGTTAGTGTGTGTAAACGTTTGTGTACAGAGAACCTCAGCGACAACCATGACAGCTGCCCCGTTCTGCTCATTAACACGAGATACACACACAAACTCACACACACACACACACACACAATGTTGTTGATTGATCAGATTTACACCGAATGGCGTCTGCATATGGACAGTCTATATATGTGTGTCTGTGTGTCAATATGTGTGTATGCGTGTGTGTGTGTGTGTGTGTGTATATGCATGTGTGACTATGTGTGTATCTATGTGTGTGTGTCTATGTTTATGGACACAACACACCCGTATGTTGTCCTGCGCTCGCTTTGCGTGTGGGCTGAGACTGCGAGAAGAACACACACACACGTTTCTAATTTGAAAGGCGTGCATCCAAAGGGTTGCTTGAAATAGAAACACGTTCATTCATGAAGACATGTCTCTCTTCTCTCCCTCCCCCTCCCCTCATGTTCAGACCTACAGTCTGTATGTCCTGATCAGAGACCCTTTGGTACCGATGGACACAAATCTTTATTAGTCACTTCATCCCATAATTTACAAACATCCGACAATCAGAACAATATCCTAAAACACTTCCTGCTTCTGACGTGGGCCCAGCTGTCCTATTATTGGTTGGGATGGACCAATGGGGCGTTACCTCGGCGTGGTGCTCCTCGTTCTGCTGCAGCACCTCGATGCAGAGCTCCCCCAGGCGCAGCAGGTCCTCCAGCCGCCTCTCCCTGGGGACCTCCGCCTCCACTGGGGATCCAGCGACCCGGGTTAGCATCCTAGCCTAGCGTTAGCATAGCTGCTAGCATCCCCACCTAGCGTTAGCATAGCTGCTAGCATCCCCACCTAGCGTTAGCAGAGCTGCTAGCATTCACACCTAGCGTTACCATAGCTGCTAGCATCTAGCATAGCCATAAGCACTCGTATAGTGAGTACTGAGCGTATAGTGAGCGTATAGTGAGGAGTGAGCGTACAGTGAGTGTACAGTGAGTGAAACGAGTTGTGATTTTATAGTGAGGAGAGAGCGTATAGTGAGGGTATAGTGGGTGGTGAGTGTATAGTGAGCATATAGTGTGGAGTGAGCGTATAGCGAGCACTGAGCGTATGGTGAGTGAAGTGAGTAGTGAGCATATAGTGAGTAGTGAGCATATAGTGAGGAGTGAGTGTATAGTGAGCGTAAGGTGAGTACTGAGCGTATAGTGAGCGTATAAAGAGTAGGGCGCGTATAGTGAGCATAAAGTGAGTAGTGAGCGTAGAGTGAGTACTGAGCGTATAGTGCGTATAGTGAGGAGTGAGCGCACCATGGATCTGTGCGTACTGAACCAGCTCAGAGTAGTTGATGTGAGCGGCTTTCTCCAGACACGCCCGGACCAGCTCCCTCATCTCCTCCGGAGGGATGGGAATGGTGATGTCCTTCATCAGAGCCTGGGACACGCCAACAATCACCATCATCATCATAGACAACGTGAGACCTTTGACCCCTCCACCTCCCCTGAAACACACCTCAACATCCTGTTTCACCAGGAAATGACTCATAGCTCGGTGTGATGTCATTTCCCGTTTAACAAATGACGTACCTCCAGTCACTGGAGATAAGGCGAGACACTGACTAAATGTTTCATTGTAGTGTTAATGTTTCCGTGTAATCTCATGTCTCCCTCCCTCCCCCTATCTCCCTCCCCCTCTGTGGGAACAAAGGAGGCGTGTTGGGGGTGAGGGGGCTCCTCACCCGCTCCTGGAGGGACAGCGTGGCTCTCAGCGCTCCATCTGGCCGTCCGAAGGGGAAGCAGTACCTGAGGAGGAGGAGGAGGAGGAGGAGGAGGAGGAGGAGAGGAGGCAGAGCTCAAGGACGACTTCATCACAGAGGGGGAAGGGGGGTGGAGGAGTAGGAGGTGGAGGAGGAGTGGCAGGGGGAGGAGGAGTGGGGTGGAGAGGGGCAGGAGGAGGAGGGGTAGATGGAGGAGGAGGGGTGGTAGGAGGAGGAGGAGGAGGCGCGGGAGAAACACACCTTGGGCTCGGCTGTCAACAGATGGCTGTATTATTTTATCTAATTACACCGCCGGCTTGGAGGGGAGGGGGAAGAGGGAGGAAGGGGGAGGAGAAGGGGAAGTAGAGGAGGAGGGGTGGAGTAGGAGGGGTATGTTTTTAACGAAGCACGGAGGAGCAAGTTGTTGAACAAAGTGAATGTTCCTGTAAACCAGGGGATGAGGCTGCTGGCCTCAGACTCAACACTTCCTCCTTACCTCCTCCCTACCTCCTCCCTACCTCCTACCTCCTCCTCCCTACCTCCTCCCTACCTCCTCCCAACGGCACAGCGCTGTGGTCCTCCTACCTTCTGCATCTTCTCAACTGGCTTTTGGTTTTTATTTTATTTTCTAACCTGCCTTCATGATACATATGATTTATTTAAAATGCGTATTTTATGTATTTATGATATGTTTATGTGTACAAGATATGTATTTGTTAAAAATATAAGATAGATATATAAGATAGAGAGCACCCTGAAAGTGCTTGGCACTTGGTTCTATTAACATCCTTACTGAAAAGACAGCAATATATTATTGTTTCTCTTTCTTCTGAAAAATTTACTTATTAAAGTCACTTTGGATAAAAGCATCTGCTAAATGCCCTAAATGTAAAATGTTAATAACATTCACCAATCCTAAAGATTAATTCCAAGATGATAAACAAAGGTTAACTTTAAAACATATTAAAACACATAACGTATTTGTAGTGAAACAATAGCGAGCTTTGAGAGCACTTCACCAACTCCTGAGGAGGAGCCAGGCTAAACCAACAGATCACAGAGTCTCATGTTAGCAGAATCCTGTCCATTGTCTCCAGCAGAGAGACCTGCTGGACCCGCTCTTCTCTCCCCCCTCCTCCCCAACACCAGGGGCCCTGGAGGGGCCCTGGTGTTGGGGAGGAGGGGGGGAGTATATGCTCACAGGGGGGGCCGGTCGGGGGCCCTCCAGGGCCTGTTGTTTCTGAGTTCCATACCTCCAGGACCAGCGGTGGGGGGCGGCAATTAGCCATGTTGTCTCTACCGCTAGTATCTACCTCTGGTATCTCTACCTCTATCTCTGGTATCTCTTCCTCTGGATCCTCTGGTATCTCTACCTCCGGTATCTCTATCTCTAGTAACTCAACCTCTGTTATCTGTACCGCTAGTATCTCCATCTCTGGTATCTCCACCTCAGGTATCTCCACCTCAGGTATCTCTCTCTGTGGTATCTCTACCGATGGTATCTCCACCTCTGGTACCTCCACCGCTTGCATCTCCACCGCTTGCATCTCCACTGCTTGCATCTCCACCTCTGGTTTCTCCACCTCTGGTATCTCTTTCTCTGGTATCTCTATCTCTGGTACCTTTGGTATCTCTAACTCTGGTATCTCCAGTATCTCTATCTCTGGTATCTCCAGTATCCTCTATCTCTGGTATCTCTACCTCTGGTATCTCCATATCTGGTATATCTACCTCTGGGGTCTCCATCTCTTGTATCTCTATCTCTGGTACCTTTATCTCTGGTATCTCTATCTCTGGTACCTCTGGAATCTCCATCTCTGGTATCTCTATCTTTGGTACCTCTGGTATCTCTATCTCTGGCATCTCTGGTATCTCTACCTCTGGTATCTCTATCTCTTGTACCTCTACCTCTGGTATCTCCACCTCTGGTATCTCCCTCTCTTGTTTCTCCTTCTCTGATGATGGGCTATGGTTGCCAGGGTGAAGCATTTAGGTAGGGTGATTTCTATGGTTACCAGGGTGTCGTGATGGAGTAGGGGGCTGCTATGGTTACCTGAAGTGTGTGATCTGGTCCTGAAGCAGAGACATGAGGCGCAGCCTGATGACCTCAAACTGCTGCTTCTCCTCCTGGGTCACTGTGGACACCCCATCTGGCCTGGAGAAACACACACATGCATGTTGTAAAGGTAACCACACACACACACACACACACACACACACGCACATACATACACACGTCTGTTGTCAAGGTACCCACACAACCACACGATAGTTTGGGTGGCGAGAGTGAGCATGGTGAGAGTGAGTGTGGTGAGAGTGGGTGCTTTGAGAGAGTGTGGTGAGAGTGAGAGCTTTGAGAGAGTGTCGTGAGAGTGGGTGCTTTAAGAGTGAGTGTGGTGAGAGTGGGTGTGGTGAGAGTGAGTGTGGTGAGAGTGGGTGTGGTGAGAATGAGTGTGGTGAGAGTGAGCGTGGTGAGAGTTTGTGTGATGAGAGTGAGTGTGATGAGAGGGAGTGCTTTAAGAGTGAGCGTGGTGAGAGTGAGCGTGGTGAGAGTGAGCGTGGTGAGAGTGAGCGTGGTGAGAGTGAGTCTGGTGAGAGTGAGTGCTTTAAGAGTGAGTGTGGTGAGAGTGAGCGCAGTGACTCCGGAGGGAACACAAAGAGTAGCTGATGGAGGAGAGCTTCATTAAGGCCCCTCCCAGATCCTCAATAGCACTCTGGCAGGAAGGGAAAATGCAATCAGCCCCCTGCGCCAGCAGCCTTGACTTCCGAGGCGTCTAAAGAATGAAGTGGCCTCTCCAACGCGGCGCGAGGGGGTCGTTAATGACTCGTTCTTCTCCTTAAACGCCTCCCATTGGCTGCGACGCCCGCAGCAGAAACAAACCCACACCTCTTGTGAGAGCTTAGCCCTGATGAGAACACCGCCGCAAAACAAACGCACCTCTTGTGAGACCTGAGTGACAGGCCCACAAAGCGCCATGACGCGCCGGAGCGGGGGTCGGAGGAGAGGAGGGTGGACCGGTGGAGGAGATGGAAGGTGGATCGGTGGGTGGAGGTGATGGAGCTCTTCTGATGGCCTCTCATCAGGCCAACTTTCACCTCCACCTAATAATCATATTCACAACCTCATGATGAACCCTCCTCCACTCAGAGCCCCCGGCCTCAGAGGGGACCCCCCCCGGCCTCAGAGGGGTCTCCCCTCGGCCTCAGAGGGATCTCCCCTCGGCCTCGGAGGGGTCTCCCCCCGCGGGCAAAGGGGGGGCTCTGTTTTGTGTGTCCAACTTCAGGGGTCCTCCTCGCTGTCCTCTACAGCCAAAAGGCCTGGAGAGGAGGCTAGTTAGCAGAACTCCTACACCTCCCATCTCTTGTTCCCTCAATCTGTCACTCCCCCCTCTCTCTCCCCCCCCCCTCCCCTCCCCCCTCAGCGAGCACCAGTTAACCCGGGAGGAGCAGGGGCTGGTGGAGGAGGTGGGGCCGGGGCTTTCATGTGTGCTGAAAGGAGAGTGGGGCCTGAATACAACGAGGACAGCAGAACAAGCCCTTTTGTCTCCTAATCCCACACTTCACACACTCCAACCTTGACCCGCGTCCTCGTTACCGACACACAAAGCTCACAAAGCCCAGGTCTGCTCCTCGGCCGTTCTCAGCCGCCCAGCGACAGCCCTCCGCTCCCGGTGCCTCGTCTTGACTGAGGCCTTTCTGGAGGATGTCGCTCGGTACACTCATGGGTGGCGGGCTGGCCGCCGGCCAGGGGCCGCCATAACGTCAGAGAGAGAAATAACCAGCGCAGCCTCTTTCACAACTCCACACTCTGTGTGTCAATAACATGCCGTGCACTGCCAATAGCGTCCATCATGTCTGTGCTGTTGACACGAGCCGCTACTCTTGTTTTGTCTACAGCCGTGTTCTGTGTGCTTCTGATTTGAATGTTTTAGTCTTTACTCCCTGCTCCTTTCCAAAAGTTGACCGGCGGGTTAATAAAGTGCTTTAGGAGAGTGTGGGTCCCTGTGTCCACTAGTTAACCGGCGGGTTAATAAAGTGCTTTAGGAGAGTGTGGGTCCGTGTGTCCACTAGTTAACCAGTAGGTTAATAAAGTGCTTCAGGAGAGTGTGGGTCCGTGTGTCCACTAGTTAACCAGTGGGTTAATAAAGTGCTTCTAGAGAGTGTGGGTCCGTGTGTCCATTAGTTAACCGGCGGGTTAATAAAGTGCTTCTAGAGAGTGTGGGTCCGTGTGTCCACTAGTTAACCGGTGGGTTAATAAAGTGCTTTAGGAGGGTGTGGGTCCGTGTGTCCACTAGTTAACCGGTGGGTTAATAAAGTGCTTTAGGAGAGTGTGGGTCCGTGTGTCCACTAGTTAACCGGCGGGTTAATAAAGTGCTTCTAGAGAGTGTGGGTCCGTGTGTCCACTAGTTAACCGGCGGGTTAATAAAGTGCTTTAGGAGAGTGTGGGTCCGTGTGTCCACTAGTTAACCGGCGGGTTAATAAAGTGCTTTAGGAGAGTGTGGGTCCGTGTGTCCACTAGTTAACCGGCGGGTTAATAAAGTGCTTCTAGAGAGTGTGGGTCCGTGTGTCCACTAGTTAACCGGTGGGTTAATAAAGTGCTTCTAGAGAGTGTGGGTCCGTGTGTCCACTAGTTAACCGGTGGGTTAATAAAGTGCTTCTAGAGAGTGTGGGTCCGTGTGTCCACTAGTTAACCGGCGGGTTAATAAAGTGCTTTAGGAGAGTGTGGGTCCGTGTGTCCACTAGTTAACCGGCGGGTTAATAAAGTGCTTTAGGAGAGTGTGGGTCCGTGTGTCCACTAGTTAACCGGTGGGTTAATAAAGTGCTTTAGGAGAGTGTGGGTCCGTGTGTCCACTAGTTAACCGGTGGGTTAATAAAGTGCTTTAGGAGAGTGTGGGTCCGTGTGTCCACTAGTTAACCGGCGGGTTAATAAAGTGCTTTAGGAGAGTGTGGGTCCGTGTGTCCACTAGTTAACCGGCGGGTTAATAAAGTGCTTTAGGAGAGTGTGGGCCTGTCTGCATCGCTGCTGCACGCTGCGGGCAGCAGCTGTGTCGCCATCTCAGACACATTGTTGCTGCTAAATGAAGCGGTGCAGCGCAGCGACACGCACACACAGACACACACACACACACACACACACACACACACACACAAACACACACAACGGCACGCACACACTGCCACCTATACAGGCATTGCACACACCAACACCCACACACAGCCACGCACAAACAAAGCCACACTCCGCCATGCAAAGCCATGCACACAGGAGCGCACACACAACCAGGCACACACACAGAGAGCCAGGCATACAGGAACACACCTCAACACACACACACTGCCCAGTGTCATGCACGCACACACACACACACACACACCACCAAGCACACACACACACTCACACTCACACACACACACACACACACACACTCGCACGCCTAACTTGGCACTGCGCCCGTGTGTCCTGGCAGTAGGGTTAGGAGGTAGGGCTAGGAGGTAGGGTTAGGAGGTAGGGTTAGGAGGTAGGGTTAGGAGGTAGGGTTAGGAGGTAGGGTTACAGAGTCAATCTAGAACATAGGTGTAGGGTTGGGAGTAGGACGAAGTGGAGGTGGAGGGTGGAGGACAAGGTGGCGGATGAGGAGGTGGAGGAGGAGGAGGTGGAGGATGAGGAGGAGGAGGAGGTAGAGGAGGAGGTAGAGGAGGAGGTAGAGGAGGAGGTGGAGGAGGAGGTAGAGGAGGAGGTGGAGGATGAGGAGGTGGAGGAGGAGGTAGAGGAGGAGGTGGAGGTGGTTCTGTCGCCGGGTTCCGTCCGGGCGCTCAGAGCGATGAGACGCGCGGGGAGGGGAGTCGGGGTGTGATTGGCAGGTGACGGGGTGGGTTGGTGGCGGGGGAGGGGGGGGAGTAAAGCGCTCCTGTCACATCCTGTGTGCGCGTGTCACATCCTGTGTGTGTGCGATCTGGACGGAGAGGCTCTGGAAGGATGGGAGCTGACAGGTGAGAGGAGACGGAGCCCTGCCCTGAGGGGAGGATCACACACCTGGATACACACACACACACACACACACACACACACACACACACACACACACACACACACACACACACACACACACACACACACACACACACACACACACACACACACACACACACACACACACACACACGCAGTGCACGCAAAAACACGCTCACACACAGTAGAACCAGGACTATATGGTATATCATGATAGTCTAGTGGTCAGGGTGTTTAAGACCAAGCTTAAAAGGTTCTGGGTTCATTCCCCAATGTCCACATTCAACCTGTAGTCATCCTACAGCAAGATGACCTCTGACCCCTACCTGCTCCTTAATTACCTGTCTCCGTACTGCCTAACCACGACCTGTTCCTTAATGACCTGTCTCTGTACTGTCTAACCCCTACCTGCTCCTTAATGACCTGTCTCTCTACTGTCTAACCCCTACCTGTTCCTTAATGAACTGTCTCTGTACTGTCTAACCCCTACCTGCTCCTTAATGACCTGTCTCTTTATTGTCTAACCCCTACCAGCTCCTTAATGACCTGTCTCTGTACTGTAACCCCTACCTGCTCCTTAATGACCTGTCTCTGTACTGTCTAACCCCTACCTGCTCCTTAATGACCTGTCTCTGTACTGTCTAACCCCTACCTGCTCCTTAATGACCGGTCTCTGTAGGACAACAGCCACCCAGGCTATGGACTGTTCTCATTGCTGCCGTCTGGTAGACGCTACCGTTGTATGTTAAATGTTACTTTTTATTGTCATATTGTTTTAGAGTTTTATGTTATTTTTGTTATATGTATGACGTCTACTGCGTAGATGAATTATGCTTGCCAAGTCGTAAGAATTTTGCTGTGCTGAAGCAATTTGGTACATGCAACAATAAACACACTTTGACTTTTGACTTTGACTTTGTACTGTCTAACCCCTACCTGTTCCTTATTGACCTGTCTCTCTACTGTCTAACCCCTACTTGCTCCTTACTGTACAGTGGATTGAAGGCTCTACTGAATGCCTCCATGGTAATAACAGCAGTTGTGTATGCAGATGTTCATGTTTAGGGGTGGACAGATCTTCTCAACTGACAAAAAGCCAACCCCCCCCTTTGTTAGGTGAACCATCCTGCTCTCTAATTGGCTAAATGAACCATCCTGCTCTCTAATTGGCTAAATGAGGAGACAAAGAGCTCAGGCACAGATGCTAGTGATTAGCGCAACACAGTACAAGTGCAGGGTAATGCAGAACTTAGACTGCTAACAAGTGGCTATCGCTAGGCTAGGTTCTACCTCTCCCTTGCTCTCTCCAAAGTCAATTATAAATATTGTGAAATGTAAAATGATAAATCTTAAACCTCTTGTTAATGTTGTAAATGGAAGCATGTTGTCAGTGTTTACATGAGATCACCAGGTCACCTGATGGTAGAATCACCAGATCACACCAACCAACCATGATAGTTTTTATGCTCCCGATGTGAACACAACTTTGTAACCTCATTTCTGAGCATCATTAATTCCATTTTCCTATGTTTTAATTCTTATTGATCTGCATGTCTTGCAAAGAAAATAACTTGAGATCACCGAAAACGCAAAGGCTTGTAATTGTTGTTCCTAGAAGTGATCTGTTCAGTTGTCGTGCAGAAGCTGAAGTTCCAACGATATAAATATTCACTCCTAACAGATCACTGGTGGAGGGCTGGAGGTGGACACCTCGTGTTGGTCCTCTCATCTATTCCTGGATGAAGACTTAACAGCCCTAACAGCAGACCAGCTGTTTGTTTTTGGCTTCATTTACCTTCTGGTTCTTATTTTGTCAAATGTATTTTTTTGACTTATTTGAGAAGTTCTGAATCCAGTTAAAGAAAGATCAGTCACTCAACTTAAAGTGTGACTTGTCTTAAAGAAGAAGTATGATCATATTACTGCTGGACGACTGAATCTGTTATGAGGCTGACTCTGAGCTGGCGTACGGAGGAAATAATCACGGGAGGCTTTCTAACACTTCCTCCTGAGGGTTCACACGTTCCATCACACACATTTAGCAACAAGCAACATTACAGAGAGCCAATAGGAACACAGCTCTGCTCAACCCAGCCAATCCCTGCTCAGCTCCTGCAAATGCAGGGAGCAAGTTCAAGTTCGGAAATTCGTGATTTATTTTCAAGAATAAAAATGGTTCAAAATCGATCTGTCTATATCTATCTGAAGATCTATCTATATCTAAGTCTGTCTGTAAATACAGTACATTTAAATAAAATAATCAATCTAAATAAATAATCTAAATAAATCTAGATTTAATTATCTATCTGTAGATATATCCAACTATCGATCTCTAGATATCTCTATATATAAAGGTATACATATCGATATCTATTTATCAATAGATATATCTATATATAAATGTAGATATATTTATCTATCTATAGATATATATCTATATATACGTGTGTGCGTGTCTGCGTGCGTGTGTGTGTGTGCATGTGTGTTACCGGTTGCCGTGCGTTCGTGTTACCGGTTGCCGTGTGTGTGTTTCTGTGTGCGTGTGTTTTTCCAGTTGCCGTGTGTGTGTGTGTGTGTGTGTGTGTGTGTGTGTGTGTGTGTGTGTGTGTGTGTGTGTGTGTGTGTGTGTGTGTGTGTGTGTGTGTGTGTGTGTATGTGTGTGTGCATGCGTGCGCTCATGCGGGTGTGCGTGCGTGTGTGCTCGGCTTTACCGGTAGCCGTCTGTGTGTGTGTTACCGGTTCCCGTGTGTGTGTGTGTGTGTTACCGGTTGCCGTGTGTGTGTGTGCATGGTGTTACCGGTTGCCGTGGATGTGGGAGGAGCAGAAGGCGTAGCTGTAGTGCAGCAGGGTGGGGTCCACCAGCGAGCTGCTCTCTGCGTACTCCATCAGCTCCGTCAGGTAGGTGAGGTGGCGCTGGCAGCCACGCACGCCGTAGCGCGCGCAGTACTCATCTAACACAAACACCTGGCCGGGGCTGAACCAGCCCTGCACACACGCACGCACGCGCACACACACGCACACGCGCACACACATACACACACACACACGTTAATACAGACATACAAATACACACACATTAATACACACATTAAAATACACACCAACACACATTGTTATACAAACACACACCAACACACATTATAGAAACACACACACACACACACACATTAAAATACACAAACACATTAAAATAAAAACACACAGACAGATATTAATACACACATAAAATACACACACACACATGTATGCACACATACACAGACATATACACACACACACACACACACGTATAGCGATACACATACACGTATACAGACACACACATATACAGACGTAAACACACGTATATATACACACACACACACAACCCGTGCACAAAGACAGACATACCCGTGCACACACACTCAAAGACACATATGCAGACAAAGACACAGTCACATGTTAAACTGATCTTTCCATTTCAACAAATGCATAGTATATATCAATACACACACTTATATATTTAAGAATATTATTAATATTGAATATATATAAATATTAAATAAATATATATGAGAGAGACAGAGAGAGAGAAAGAAAGAGACAGAGACAGAGAGAGAGAGGGACAGAGAGAGAGAGAGAGAGAGAGAGAGAGAGAGAGAGAGAGAGAGAGACAGAGAGACAGAGAGACAGAGAGAGAGAGAGAGACAGAGACAGAGACAGAGAGAGAGACAGAGAGAGAGAGAGAGAGAGAGAGAGAGATGGTTTCCAGTTATTTATTGGAGCGTTACACTGAACGGTTTCCGACACCTCGGGGGGCAGAAGAAGAGAAAACTAAAAAAAAAAAAAAAAGAAGTTGTTGCAGGAATAATCTCGTTCCAGCATTTAAACCGCGGGGGTCAGAGGTTAACCCGTCAACATTAAATGCGTCGGGAGAGAGGGGGAGGGAGGGAGGAAGCGGGGGGGGGGGGGTCTGGCAGGCGCTTGGGAGACAATAAGGTGAGAAACGGAGGGATCTTCATTAGTCAACCCATCGCGCCGGTAATCACTAAATTAGGCATGAAACTTACAAGGCTAATTAAGATTCCTGGTGGAAGCAACATTAGCACATTAGCACCTTGGCTGTGATTCCCCCCACCCCCCTACTCCTGCTTTAAGACAACTGACAAACCGCATCCTTATCCCCCTCATTAAAGATCTACATTCCCGCGCGTTCAAACCCTTATTTCCTCCTCTAGTCCAACGGCGGAGCGGAGTAGTCCGCCATCAGACTCCAGCCGCCCGCCCCGGCCCTCGCTCTGTTTCATGTGGGCTACGCCGTTCACGCCTATGGGCTCGCCCTGAGCCCGCGTACGGGAGTTAGAATAACATATCGGTCTGTTTCCTCCTCAGGGCCGGGCAGACCAGGGCCTGCCCAGTCCTCCTCAGACCGGCTCCTCCTAAGGCCCGGGTCTATGGAGGAGCAGGTTTGAGGAGGAGCAGGTCGAGGAGGAGCCGGTCTGAGGAGGGGCCGGTCTGAAGAGGCCGAGCTGCTCTCTGAGGTCCCGCTCGCCGCGTTCTTCACGCTGCGGTCTGGACGAGGACGGTGTTGTTGTTCTGAGGAGAACAGCCTCCTGCCTCGCCTGTCATCGCTGGCTTCAGCTTGTTCATTTATTCATCTTCTGTCTCCTCGTCTCCGGGAGCGAGGAGCTATTAATATCACACCAGCGCGGCGTCAACAGACAAGATGTTCGTCTGCGACAAACAGATGGCGAGCTCCGGACTTGGCTGCGTCCGCTCAATTAGAGCCTAACGAGCTGGCTGCCTCGTTAGTGCTGCCAGTTGCGCATGTAGCGCTGTCAGGGAGCGTGCGGTCAGCTAGCCGGAACCAGCTCACCAAACCAGCTCACCAAACCAGCACACCAAACCAGCTAATCAAACCAGCTAACCAAACCAGTTCGCCAAACCAGCTCACCAATCTAGCTCACCTTAACCAGCTAACCAAACCAGCTCACCAAACCAGCTCACCAAACCAGCTATCCAAACCAGCACACCAAACCAGCTATCCTGAACCAGCTAATCAAACCAGCTAACCAAACCAGTTCGCCAAACCAGCTCACCAATCTAGCTCACCTTAACCAGCTCACCAAACTACCTAACCAAACCAGCTAACCTGAACCTGCTAATCAAACCATCTAACCAATCTAGTTCGCCAAACCAGCTCACCAATCTAGCTCGCCTTAACCAGCTCACCAAACTAACTAACCAAACCAGCTAACCTGAACCTGCTAACCAAACCAGCTAAACTGGAGCTGCTAACCTGAACTACCTCACCTTAACAAGCTAACCAAACCAGCTAACCTGAACCAGCTAACCTGAAGCTGCTTACCCAAACCAGCTAACCTGAACCATCTTGCCATAACTATCTAATGTAAACCAGCCCGTCAGAACTAGCTAACCTGAACCAGCAACATAATCATTAATCATCATAACTGGTTAATTGGCTAAATAAAAAATTGCGCTAGATAACTTAACTTTGCCTTGCATCCTTCCCCACTGATCAGCCAATCAGAACCCGTGACTCATGGTCCTCTCGCCCCGTTAGCTAAACTAATTCACTTTTATCAACAAGTCTCTACTTTGATCCTCTCCATTGTTCTTTCCAATTAGCTTAATACGAATATTAATTTCTCATAATACCAAGATTGCATTCCTTATTAAAACCTCTTTATTCTTTATTCATAAAAATCTTTATTCATAAAATTATTTCACTGCTGTGTTGTAGGGCATTATGAAACTAATGCTGATGATAAATAGAGATTCATATCTTTAAAGTAGCAACACTGGTAAAGCTCTCAGAAGTACTAACACCTGTAGTCCTCTGGGAAGTACTAACACATGTAGTACTCTGAAGTACTAACAATTGTAGTAGTCTTTGAAGTACTAAGACTTCAAGTGTTAATACTTCCCAGAGTACTACAAGTCTTAGTACTTCAAAGAGTACTACAATGGTAGTACTCTGGGAAGCACTAACACATGTAATACTCTGAAGTACTAACACTCGTAGTACTCTGAAGTACTAACACTTGTAGTCCTCTGAATTACTAACACTTGTTGTACTCTGTGAAGTACTACCCCTTGCATTAGGCCTAGATTGTTTCTGAGTACTGGATTCTTCAGTTATTGGGTGTCCCTGCGTCTGTGTCCCCCCCATCCACAGCAGAGGCCCCTGGCCCCTCCTCCCTCACCCTGGCCCCTCCTCCCTCACCCTGGCCCCTCCTCCCTCACCCTGGCCCCTCCCCTGCAGCAGTGAACCCTAGTCAGGCTGGGGTCAGGGTCTTGTTTGGGACGGTATTGATTAGCCCGTTCATCCCTTCGATTTGTGTGAGAGAGAACATCAGACATCTGTCGTCTCCCACGCAGCCCGCAGCCCCATTATCCTGCTGACCAGGCCGGGCTAACAGTATGCTAAACAGGCCATGCCAACAGTTTGGAGAGTACAATAAGAGAGCTAACTAGGCTAGGCTAACAGAATATAAATTAAGATAAAAGAGCTAACAAGGCTAGGCTAACCAAAAATATAGTAAAGTAGAAGAGCCAACTGGGCTAGGCTAACATATTACATATTAAAGTTAAGAGCTAACTATATTCTAACCAAATAAATGGTCAAGTAAAATAGCTAGCTGGTTTCCATTTGTGGGCCCGCCAGTGCGTTCTGGTGTTCCAATAGACTCAGAGAGTCCGGTCCTGTTAGGACCTGAGACCCAGAGAGACGGTCCCTTTAGGACCTGAGACCCAGAGAGTCCGGTCCTGATAGGACCTGAGACCCAGAGAGGTCCGGTCCATTTAGGACCTTTTGGCTAGGATCAGACCCGGGTCCTGGCACCGGGTCTGGTCGGGGGGTCAGACCCGGGTCCTGGCCCCGGGTCCGGTCGGGGGTCACAGCGGGGGTCCTACCAAGCAGGAGTAGGAGTCGTCCATGCGGTGGCGGAGGGTGAGTCTCTGCAGCGTGGTGAAGAGCGCCGAGTGGTCTGACTCACACGGGTCTGCAGCCACCAGCGCCTCCACGCCCTGCTGCCGCGGGACGGGGTCCGCACCTGGAGCACACACACACACACACACACACACACACACACACACACACACACACACACACACACACACACACACACACACACACACACACACACACACACACACACACACGCGGGGAACAGACAGAAACAAACACAGAACACCCACACACACACAGAGGAAGGAGTGTGTTTAGCGGCTGGAAGTTGTGCGCTTCCTGTCCTCCAACACGTCTTCACACAGCCTTCGCGCCTGGCCCGCCTCGGCCCCGCCTTGTGAATACTAACTGGCCCGCCGCTCTGTTTTGGCGCCGTTGGCGTTTGGCGTTCGTGGTAAACATGTCCCACCTACGTTGGCGCCGCGCCGCTGTGAAACACAACGCTACAGCGAGGCGCTAGCGGGGGCGGAGTCAGTGCTCCACACGCTACGCTGTGAAGGGAAACACAGCACCGCCCACAGCACCACCCGCAACAACACCAGGCAGGACAGCGCCGCCCAACAGCAACGGCCACAGCAACACCTCCCAACAACACCGCCCGAAGCACCACTTCCCTACAACACCACCCGCAGCACCACCTCCCAACAAAACCACTTCCCCAACAGCACCAGCATGCAGAACAGCACTGCCCGCAACACCATCCGTAACAACACCACCCACAGCACCACCAGGCAGCACCTCCCTGCAGCCTTGGCCTAGCTCATGCAGATGCATCAGAAAATACACTGAGTGGTGAAATAGCTTTTAGAGAGGAAGAGGAGGAGGAGGAGGAAGGTGGAGTGAGAGAAGAAGGAAGTGGAATAGGAGGAGGAAGAAAAGGAGGAGAAAGGAGGGGGAGGAAGAAGAGGAAGGGGAAGATGAGGAAGGAGGAAGAAGGAGTAGGAGTAGGAGGAAGAGGAGGAGGAGGAAGGAGGAGGAGGAGGAGGAGGAAGGGGAAGGGGATGGTTTGGTTGGAGAGTGAGTGGTTGGCGACCACAGGTACTCGGCACACGGCGCTTCGAGCGGCAAAAGAGCGGGAAGCCCTGCTCCTGGGGTCAGGGGTCACAGGAAGCAGAAAGACGAGCGGGAGGGAAAAGACGATCCTTTCTGATAAACACCGAGCGGCTCTCTCTCTAACAGACACTCGCGCCCTTACTCGCTCTCTCAAACACTTACTCTCTCTCCATCCTTTCAGCGGTGCAGTTTTACGGACGCACAAAAGACGCAGGCCTCGCTCTCCCCGCCGCCCGCGGCCCATGAACCACACCGGCGTTACTGATTGCTTTTATGTCACGTTGTGAAAGCGTCCGGGCGCCCGGCTGGCGTCTTGTGTTGTGCTGTGTTGCCGTAGCGCCCAGAGAAACACTCTCTGCTCACTCCCCGCCTTTGTCCAAACTCATAAAAAGATGGCAAAAGTGAAACGGGAACAATCAGGGCTCTGAATCGATGCGTCCCTCTCGGCGGCGTGGCCCATTGTCGCCCTGCCTCGTGCCACGCCAACATGTAGGTCATTTTGCATTCGTTACCTCGGAGAAAACGAGCAGTGGCTTAATGCGGTTTGGAGAAAGAGAGAGGAGTGGGCGAGACGGAAGAAAGGAGACAAAGAGATATAGATTAGTGGAGTTATTAAGAGGGGGGGTGTATTGATTGGAGCAGGAGCGGGGGGGTTGGGGGGGGGGGGTCGCGTGAAGCCAACTATCAGCTCTGAGGGGCGGGGGATTGTCTAGGACTCATATCTATAGTCCACTTTAGTTATGTCTCCGTGTGTTTGTCTGGGTGCACTCGCCGTTGTCTCCCGTGTGTGTGCGTGTGTGTGTGAGCATTTGTGCGCTGTGTTTTCCTGTGTGTGCGTGTGCGTGTGCGTGTGTGTGTGTGTGTGTATATGGGTCTGTGTGTGTGGATGTGTGAATCTGTGTGCGTTTGTGTGCTCCAGTTTATTTATAAAGCGCCTTAACAAAAACAACCCTCTTTGTAGCAAAGGGCTGAACAGATAGTTCGACAGTAAGTCGATACTCCATGTGTACAGATGACAACATACACACTGACACACACACTGAATGTGTACAGACAACACACACTGCATGTGTACAGACACAAACACACTGCATGTGTACAGACACACACACTGCAAGTGTAAAGACAACACACACTGCAAGTGTACAGATTACACACACTGCAAGTGTACAGACAACACACACTGGAAGTGTACACAAACTGCAAGTGTAACGGTAACACACACTGCATGTGCAATGGCAAGACACACTGCAAGTATATAAACAAACACACATTGCATGTGTACAGACACACAGCCTATCATCGCAATAAGGAATTATGCGCCGCAGCAAATACAGGAAATAACACAAGGACATACACCAAAAAAATAAAAGAAAGGATGGCTAGGAGGTCTGGTTCTGAGGACTAGCCCAGGGTTCTTCTGGGGGGTGAGGGGAGAGGAGGTCCAGACAGACTGGAGGGCTTTAACGTAGGGATGTGAAAGCGGCTCTGTAGGAGACAGTGAGGGTAGTTCTCTCTCTCTCTACTTTTGGTTAATATCCTGGCATTGTGAGGGTGCCTGTGTGCGGCTGTGTGTGTGTGGCTGTGTGAGTGTGCCTGTGTGTGTGTGTGTGTGTGTCTGTGTGTGTGTGTGTGTGTGTGTGTGTGTGTGTGTCTCTGTGTGTGTGTCTCTGTGTGTGTGTTTATGTGTGTATGGTGCGTGCGCTCAATCTCTTCAAATCCATTTCATGAGGGTTTCATGGTTATTGTCACGGAAACCGCCACATCCATGTGACACAGACATCTGAGTGAGAGAGAGAGAGAGCGAGGGAAGGAGAGACAGAGAGAGAGAGACGGAGAGAGAGAGAGAGAGAGAGAGAGAGAGAGAGAGAGAGACAGAGAGAGGATCGGCCAGTGAAGCGATGTGTTTTGATGCGTGTGTTAGAGCGCAGGAGCTACATTGGTCACACACACACACACACACACACACACACACACACACACACACACACACACACACACACACACACACACACACACACACACACACACACACACACACACACACACACACACACACGGCGGCAGCAGCAGGATGGAGGGCTGACAGGTCGTCACGTCGGGGGATATCACGCGTGTCACGTGTCACGGTTCACCGTCTCCCCCCTCCCTCCCCCCTCTCCCTCCCTATCCTCACACCCCCGGGGGTGGCTCAGCAGGGGTCGCGACCCCTTCAACAGTCCGTTCCGAGTCTGTTTCCGATCAGGCACCAAATGGCTTGTCATCTCTACTTATCAGAGGAGAAGCAGATCCACCAGACCCAGTCACCTGGTCGCCGCGGTGACACCAGTCACCTGGTCGCCGCGGTGACACCATCACCTGGTCGCCGTGGTGACACCATTACAAGACCATCACTACATCTGTTCCACCACGTTAACACCATCACTACACCACGTTACCACCATCACTACACCACGTGAACACCATCACTACATCTGCTCTACCACGTAAACACCATCACTACACCACGTTAACACCATCACTACACCACGTTAACACCATCACCACACCACGTTACCACCATCACTACATCTGCTCCACCACGTTAACACCATCACCACACCACGTTACCACCATCACTACATCTGCTCCACCACGTTAACACCATCACCACACCACGTAACCACCATCACTACACCACGTGAACACCATCACTACATCTGCTCTACCACGTAAACACCATCACTACACCACATTAACACCATCACTACATCTGCTCCACCACGTTAACACCATCACCACACCACGTTACCACCATCAGTACACCACGTGAACACCATCACTACACCGCACTTCATCTTCTCCCCCACGTTAACACCATCACTGCACCATGTTAGCATTAGCACCATCACTACATCTACTCAACCACGTTAACACCATCCCTGCACCACGTTAAAACCATCACTGCACCACGTTAACACCATCACTTCATCTGCTCCACCACGTTCACACCATAACCCGCTCCACCGTGTTGAGAAGCTACCACACAACTGGAGGTATAGCAGAGACGGTGGACATGGGAGATTCAGTAGATGTGTATAAATAGGGTAGTTCTGGTAGATATGGGAAGGTTTGGTAGACATAGAGATATAGATTTAGACACTGAAGGAGACAGGATATGTTGTAGATAGATGTTAAAGATGTAATGATAACTAATAGTTAGATGTAACTGTTATCTAATAGATAGATGTAATAGATGTATTAGATATCTAATAGATATCTAGAATATATAGAATAGATGCAAAAGTGGTATAAGATCGTTGTAATAGATGGCTATAACTTATAATAGATATATTAGATGGATATAATAGATATAATAGATGTAATAGATATTTAATAAATAGATGTAATAGAGGTATAAGGTTGGTAAATAGATAGTTATAACTTATAATAGATGTATGTGGTAGATGTAATATATATCTAATAGATAGATGTGGTAGGTGGGTTGTCATAGATAGATGTAGATGTAATAGATATCTAATAGATAGATGTGGTAGATGGGTTGTCATAGATAGATGCAGATGTAATAGATATCTAATAGATAGATGTAGTAGGTGCTGGGGTGTAGTAGGTGCAGTAGCTGTGGTGAATGCAGCAGCATGAGTCCAGTAGTTTGTCTAGCGTGGCTCCCTGCCTAGAGGCGGCGTTCTTCGGTCTATTTTCTTCCTCACTTCCAGACAAGACAAGAGGAGATGTTTTACGTTGGTTAGCGGTGAATTGAGGCGCGTGGAGAAGGGAGAGAGCCCTGATTACTCTGCCTCACGTCGGGACCATGGCAGGAAGTTAGTCTTACCAGCGGAACTGAACCTCATCTCAAACAATCAGAGCATTACCGCCACGACTCTCTGGCCCGCCCCCCCCCCCCAACTTCCATCCCCCATGAGGCGGTGGACCAGGAGGAGGTGGTGGTGGTGGACCACAGTGTGGTGGACAATCACATGACAGGAGGATGTTCACGTGACAGGAAACATCACGTCAAGAGAGGAGGCGGGCGTACCGGTGAGTGATGCCTGCTTCTGATTGGCTCCTCGGCCATTGGGGTGGTTCTTCCTGCTGTGGGCGGGGGGCACGGGCTTGTAGGACTGCCCGGTGCCCCGGTACAGGGCCTGGACCCACAGCACCCGGTCCTGCTCGTCATCGCTGGCAAAGGTCACCAGCTCGCCCTCCCGCACCGCATTGAAGAAGACGGCCCCGCCCTGCAGACCTGTGGACAGGACCTGCTAATGACTGACAGGTGGGCTAACAGCTGGACTAACAGGTGTGCTAATAGGTGTACTAACAGGTGTATTAACAGTTGTATTTCCTACCTGACTGGTGTGTTCACCGGTGTATTGAAAGGTGTGTTTACACAGGTGCATTTACAGGTGTAATAGAGGTGCATTTACAGGTGTGTTTACAGGTGTATTTAAAGGCAAATTTCCTACCCGACATGTGTATTTACAGGTGTATTTACAGGTCTGATACAGGAGAATTTCTACCTGACTGCGGTTCACAGAAGTCAACGGTGTAGCCGTCAAGCTGCATCAACTCCTGAGGCTCTGCCTTCTTCGCTCGGTAGCTGCACATGGCGAAGGTGTACTGGCTCACCTGGGGGGTCAGAGGTCATGCTGAATTAACCCGTCTTCTTAACCCCTGCCCCCAGGTCGAGTCACAAGGTAGTTGCTGTGGCTAGTGCTAGTGGTTAGGGTCAGGGGAGGTAGCCAGGGCTAGTGGTTGGGGTCAGGGGAGGTAGCTAATGCTAGTGGTTGGGGCTAATGGTCAGGGCTAGGGGTCATGGCTAGCTGTCAGGGTTAGTAGTCAAGATTAGTGGTCAGGGCAAGTGGTCAGGGCTAGCAGTCAGGGCTAGCTGTCAGGGCTAGCTGTCAGGGTTAGTAGTCAAGGCTAGTGGTCAAGGCTAGTGGTCAGGGCTAGTGGGCAAGGCTAGAGGTTAGTGCTAGCAGTCAGGGCTAGTGGTTAGGGCTAGCTGTCAGGGTTAGTCGTTAGGGCTAGCGGTTAGGGCTAGTGGTCAGGGCTAGCGGTCAGGGCTGAATTTGCCTTATTATTTTGCTTTATCTATAGCAAAGTAACTGTGACCCAAACCATCGCCATTGGGGTCAATAAAGTATGGTGAATAGTATGAGTAGTATAAGCGATCATGACGATGTGACAGCGTGAACCAGGTGACACATGAGCCGTTGGGAGTGCCACTAAATGTTTTTAGTGTCCTACACATTTAAAAAGGTGGACCGGTGGATGTTGGTCTTCTGTTTACCTGAACAAGAACAAAATATCTTCTCTTCCAGCGTTTCCACACACGCTGACCCAGAGCGTGCAGATAGCTGTCAAAGAACAGAGAAAGCATTTAAATATATCTCTCGTTCCGTCTGCAAGTGATAAAAACAACACTTTAATTTAGCAGTGAGTCATTAAGACGCAGCCACAGATCCTCACCGAGAAAGAGGGAAACAGAGCGGGAGTCAAACACAGGCCAACAGCGCCCCCAGGTGGACACAGGACACCACTACAGCCTGATAGACTATTACGGGTGATCGCTAAAGTAAAGACCAGAACACGTTCATATCATAACTTAGAGTCTGCACAAATATATATTACACCAATCTCTCTCTACCCGTCTGTCTCTCCCTGTCTCCCTCCCTCTCCCTCTCTCTCCCTGTCTCCCTCCCTCTCCCTCTCTCTCCCTGTCTCCCTCCCTCTCTCTCTCTCTCTCTCCCTGTCTCCCTCCCTCCCTCTCTCTCTCTCCCTCCCTCTCTCTCCCTCCTCCCCCCCCTCCCTCTCTCTCTCTCTCTCTTTGCAGATACTAAAAGCGAGCGAGCATCCGTTGGCACTGTGTGTGTGTGTGTGTGTGTGTGTGTGTGTGTGTGTGTGTGTGTGTGTGTGTGTGTGTGTGTGTGTGTGTGTGTGTGTGTGTGTGTGTGTGTGTGTGTGTGTGTGTGTGTGTGTGTGTGGGGGGGGGGGGGTCAACTGAGATGCAATAACTGGCTGGAGAGCCACTTTAAAATTAGAGGGACTAAACACACAGGGTGTGTGTGTGTGTGTGTGTGTGTGTGTGTGTGTGTGTGTGTGTGTGTGTGTGTGTGTGTGTGTGTGTGTGTGTGTGTGTGTGTGTGTGTGTGTGTGTGTGTGTGTGTGTTGTCTCTCTACCAATTAGAGCAGCATCATTAAAAAGTGACCCAACAAGGAGACGCTCCAAATGTTACAAGCACCAGCTGTGACCTCCTCTCTCTCCTCCTCCTTCCTCCTCCTCCTCCTCACTCTGCTCCTCCTCCCTCCTCTTCACCTCCTCCTCTCCCACAATGTAGGACCTCATGCAGAGCCACACACACACACACACACACACACACACACACACACACACACACACACACACACACACACACACACACACACACACACACACACACACACACACAGGGTTCTAAGTGTTGTTCTAAGCGTTGTTCTAAGTGTGGTTCTATGTGTTGTTCTAATTGTGGTTCTAAGTTTGGTTCTAAGACTCTCGGATCTCCAACAGGACAACATTTGTTCATTGAGATCTTGCCCATAACAGAACCCCCAGCTCTGAAGTGAGTGCTGCCTCACTGGGTGTTTGATGTAATGTCTCAACTCCCTCACTAGGGGGACTTTACTGGGTGTGTTTGGTTGTAATGCCTCCCTCTACCACTAGAGGACGGCCTTTACTGGGTGTGATTGGTTGTAATGCCTCCCTCTACCACTAGAGGACTGCCTTTACTGGGTGTGTTTGGTTGTAATGCCTCCCTCTACCACTAGAGGACGGCCTTTACTGGGTGTGATTGGTTGTAATGCCTCCCTCTACCACTAGAGGACTGCCTTTACTGGGTGTGTTTGGTTGTAATGCCTCCCTCTACCACTAGAGGACGGCCTTTACTGGGTGTGATTGGTTGTAATGCCTCCCTCTACTGCTAGAGGACAGCCTTTACTGGGTGTGTTTGACTGTTATGCCTCCACACCACTACTAGGGGACGGCCTCCCTCATGACATTGAGCATTGGTCCTCTGTCTTCTTCATGGTTTCTTACATAACATATGACAATTTCTTCTCTTTTTTGTGTTGCCATGGAGTCGTGAAGTGGATATATTATGGAAGTCATGTGACCCCCCGGTGACCCCATATCAGAGTGGGGCTACAGAAGATCAGATTAATAATTACAAAGACCTCTGGCCAACGGGGTTAGACAGCACAGAGACAGATCATTAAGGAGCAGGTAGGGTATAGATAGTCAAGAGACAGGTTATTAAGGAGCAGGTAGGGGTTAGACAGTAGAGAGACAGGTCATTAAGGAGCAAGTAGGGGTTTAGGAGTTTGTCGAAAATATTGGATCCGCGGTGGTAGTGTTGACTCCCTTACCCACAATGCTTCATGTTGGGCGGTTTGTCCATGCGGACGGCCAGCTTGATCCTCAGGTCCGAGTCCGCACTGTTCTTGGAGACCGTCATGCGGTGGAGCTCTGGCTGCTTGGGTCCGTTGGGGGTCGGGTTCAGGACCACCTGATTGGAAACATTACCGCTACTTTACACTGGGGTCATTACAATACTTTACGCTGAGAGTCATTACCGCTACTTTACACTGAGAGTCATTACCGCTACTTTACACTGAGAGTCATTACCGCTACTTTACACTGAGAGTCATTGCCGCTACTTTACGCTGAGAGTCATTACCGCTACTTTACACTGAGTCATTACCGCTACTTTACGCTGAGAGTCATTACTGCTACTTTACGCTGAGAGTCATTACCGCTACTTTACACTGAGTCATTACAATACTTTACGCTGAGAGTCATTACTGCTACTTTACACTGAGTCATTACAATACTTTACGCTGAGAGTCATTACTGCTACATTACACTGAGAGTCATTACAATACTTTACACTCAAGGATCGATACATACAGTGTGTGCAGTGTAACCAGGCATGGCTAGGGGTGTGAGGGGTGTATGAGGGGGTGATGGTGTATTGAGGGGGTGAGGGTGTAGTGAGGGTGTGAGGGGTGGAGTGAGGTGGTGAGGGTGTAGTGAGGGGCTGAGGGGTATAGTGAGGGGATGAGGGGTGTAGTGACAGGGTGAGGGTGTAGTGACAGGGTGAGGGTGTAGTGAGGGGGTGAGGGGTATAGTGACAGGGTGAGGGTGTAGTGAGGGGGTGAGGGGTATAGTGAGGGGATGAGGGGTGTAGTGACAGGGTGAGGGTGTTGTGACAGGGTGAAGGGCGAGCTCTCACCCGGCCCAGCTCCTTGTCCTCCAGCGCCAGCACCCCGGTGCTCTCGGTGAACAGCTTCACCTTCACGCAGGGCAGCGGCTGGGTGCTGGAGAAGTCTCCCTGGGTGCCCCACCTGCAACACACACCCGTCACTACACAACTCTACTACACACACCCACACAACACAACTCTACTACACACACCTGCAACACACACCTTGTTACTACACAACTCTACTACACGCACCTGCTCACAGATTTATCATGCAATCTGTTCCCTTCATAGTGCACCTGAGTCATGTGTGATGCTGTGCTCTTGTTGAAAGTAGTTTGAAATGGGTCGCTTTTAACTCACTTTATTTGTTAAACTATTTCGGTAATGTAACTATGAAGCAAAAGGGAGGGAATTGCATCTAACACTTGTAGAGAGAATTACCGAGAGCTACTTTGAGCCCCGGGCTTAGGCCCGAGGCTCTCTGCGGGGCTCCTATGATCCTCTGGCCTCCTCTGGCTCCGGGCGCTGCAATTGGACCAAGTAGGCGTGGCCTTTGTGACGTGGGCGTGGCCTATGTGACGTCTTAGCTGCGGCTTCCGCGTCTGTCTTAAAAATGCTGCCTTCTGTGGCTGGGGTAGATATTACAGCTTGTATGTTTGATCCTGCTCCCTTGTGTCTGTGTGGGGGTAATGCAGCTTGTGTGTTCGATCATGCCTCCTAGTGGCTATGTGGGGGCAGCTTATGTGCTGAAAATACGTAACAGTGAGGGTGAATGAATTTCTTACAAACTGTTTTTCAACTCCTCTGATGTCAAGCAGGGAGATGCTTTATCGCCTACTCTCTTCGCTGTTTATATAAATGATCTAGCCAGTACAGATAAATCATTAGGATGTGGGGTACAGTTTGGAGGGGAAAACATTTGTGTACTTTTATATGCAGATGATATTATTTTGATGGCTGACTCAGAAGAAGATCTGCAAAGAATGCTCTCATGTGCAGAAGCTTGATGCAGTAATTGGAGAATGACCATCAATGAAAAGAAAACAGAAATAATGCATTTTAGAAATCCTCGTTCAGCTACTAGTACATTTCAATTTCATTTCGGAAGAAAGGCTGAACTATACAAAATGTTATAAATACCTAGGATTTTACCTGGATGAACACATGCATTTCACAAAGGGTAATACAGTTCTCTCTGGGTCAGCCAGCAGAGCTCTTGGTGGAATTAAAGGCAAAACTAAGATGCTGGAGGATATTGGTTTTTCTACATGCACCAAACTTTTCCAGGCTTGTGTGTGTCCTGTGTTGGACTATGTGGCGGGGGGCTGGGGTTAGAAAAACTATCCAGTGAATGAAAAAATCCAAAACAGGGCCATCCGATATTTTATGGGTGTTCATAAATTCGCACCAATACCAGCTCCAACCGGAGACGTGGGGTGGGACCCCTGTAGGGAGTTCTGGAGTGTGTGTATTATGAGGTTGTGGAACAGGCTGTTGAGGAATGGATGACAACAGAGTGGCCAAAAAGGTGTTGGAATGTGACATGCATAAAATTGGAGGATGGGCCAGTGAGGTGTATGATTTATATGTGCGACTGGGTTGTGGGGATGTGTTTACGGACAAAGTTGAAAAGGATCTTAAAATAGGTAAAGAACTGATATCCTTCAAAAAGAGAGAGACCTGGTTCTCTGAAGTGAGGTGTCTGCCATAAGATGCGTACATTTTGTCAAATTAAACATGTTTTTGGTACAGAAAACTATATTTTGTATAACTTGTCTAAGAGAAAGAGGTCCCTATGTGCTCAAATTAGGTCATGAATTTTCCCTCTACTCATTGAATCCGGCCTGTCGGTGGGCGCCAGTGAGGAGAAAAGGCTGCGTCATTTTTGTGAGCTCGATGAAATTTAAAATGAAATTCATTTTATTTGGTATTGTCCGTTTTATCAGGATTTGCGAACACGTTTATTCAAGAAAGTTATCGTTCACGCATATAGTAAATTATATGTGTGATGCAGATATGTTAGCTTGGCTGTTCCAATATATAACTTTTTTGATTGCTGACTTTATTGAAAAAGGCGTGGGCTAAGAGGAATATGTCTCTTAATGTTTAGTGTGTGGATGAAATGTATTGTATAGTGTAACTTGATTGTGTATGTACTACACGCTTTGTGTAGTTATATCGGTGTCCTGTAATCCTATGTGGGATTGGCCACTTGTGTGGCATGACACGGAAATAAAAAACATAATTCATTCATTCATTCACGTCCCGTCACTACACAACTCTACTACACACCTGCACCACACACCCCGTCACGACACACACACACACACCTCTACAACACACACCTCTGCACACACCTCCACTACACATACCTCGTCACTACACACATACCTCTACTACATACACCTGCAACACAAACCCGTCACTACACAACTCTACTACACACTCCCGCACAACAGACACCCCGTCACTACACAACTCTACTGCACACACTCTTGTAACATACAACTCTACTACACCCAACCCCGTCACAACACACCCCTACTACAAACACCTGCACAACACACCCCATCACTACACTCCTCTGCTCCACGAGTCCACACACCTACAACACACACCCCATCACTACACTCCTCTGCTCCACACACCTACAACACACACCCCATCGCTACACAACTCTACTACACACACCCGCACAACACACACCCCGTCACTACAAACATCCCATCACTACACAACTCTACTACACACACCCGCAGAACACACAAATCTACTAAACACATGCCCGTCGCTACACAACTCTACTAAATACTCCCGCACAACACACACCTCTCAACACACACCTCTACAACGCACTTCTGCTACATACAACTTGTAACCTTTATTATTAAAGCACAAAACTATACTACACACAGTGGGGTCACGGTGGGGTCAGGGTGGGGTCAGAGTCGGGTCAGATGTCCCTTCTCTCCCTCCAGGCAGGGGGACAAACCTACCTTTTCTGTTTCCAGGGCAACCAGGTCATTTCAGCGAGAGCCATTTATTTATAGTCCAATCAGCCCAACACACACACACACATTATATACCTGTGTGTGTATGTTGTGTGGAGTGCGTGTGTTTATTCATCTGTGTGTGTGTGTGTGTGTGTGTGTGTGTGTGTGTGTGTGTGTGTGTGTGTGTGTGTGTGTGTGTGTGTGTGTGTGTGTGTGTGTGTGTGTCTCAAGGTGTGATTCCTCTAGAGACCTGAGCAGCTGATGAGTGAGGCGTTTGATTTGTTTCCATGGAAATAGTCATGAATAACCTCACTTCATTCTATTCACTAATTCTGCTTAGCGCAACGCTTTAATCATTTAATAATAGGGGTGTGACGATACACTCAAGAACGAGACGCGACGAGATTTTAAGAAAACTACAATGACAAAATATATGACTGGACCAACAGACTTTTATTTAATCAAGTCGCGCATGCATTTTGAAATGTTTTATTATAACTCTTTAAATGCATGAAATTGAAACTAAAACTAAAATTTATAAAAGTCAAAGTAAAATAAATTAAATTAAATAATTCTCTTTTTTTCAAGTGCAAACAATATTATGTGCAAAACCAAATCAAAGTACCCAAAATGTACTTTTATTAAATGTATTCGTTTTCGCAGTTATTCAGCCTCTTCTTCTCCTCCGGAAAAACACGACCGCATTGCATTGTGGTATACGGGAGTAACATGAAGGGTACATCGTATGTACACTCAAATTTGGGGTATTTTAAGTGCATTATATAATGCATGAAATTAACCACTGAGAATTCGAACACCACTACAAAATGGCGAGCACCCTATATAGTACACTATATCCGTGATAGGGAACGATTTCGAACACAGCTTATGGCTGCTTTCGATGCTTCCCCTGCTTCCCCTCCTTCTCCTTTTCTTCTTTTCCTTCTCCTTCTATAGGTTCGGGCAGGCTAGATGTAGCAAAGGCGCATTACTGCTTCCACAGGCGACAAATAGAAGTTTGGATAAATCACAAATCTCGGGAGAGAGATTTTTAACGCGACAGGTAATATCGTCGAGGTTAATCTCGCGAGATCTCGTGGCACGAGATCTCGTCACACCCCTATTTAATAATGATATAAATATACGATGCTGGAGATGTGAGTGTGAAGGGAGGAGACTTATTGTGGAGTTGACCGGTAGTCCGACTCCTGACACACATGCACTGTGAAACGCACTAGGCCCCTGGCGTAAAGTCTGGAGTTTACCGGGCCCCTGGCGTAAAGTCTGGAGTTTACCGGGCCCCTGGCGTAAAGTCTGGAGTTTACTGGGCAACTAACGTATAGTCTGGAGTTTACCGAGCCCCTAGTGTAAAGTCTGGAGTTTACTGGGCAAGACCTAGTGGAGGAGACCTGATGGAGGAGACCTGGTGGAGGAGACCTGGTGGAGGAGACCTGGTGGAGGAGACCTGGTGGAGGAGACCTAGTGGAGGAGACCTGATGGAGGAGACCTGGTGGAGGAGACCTGGTGGAGGAGACCTGGTGGAGGAGACCTGGTGGAGGAGACCTGGTGGAGGAGACTTACTGCGGCCTGGACGCCTCAGCCTGGTCGGTCTGGAGCTTCTCTCCGCCCTCCACCTCCATGGTGCAGTAGACGATACGGTTAGGAGCCAGAGACCGCAAGCCCTGGACCTCCACCACCATCACCTGGGGAGACAACACAATGTCTGAACCACCATCACCTCCACCACAACACACTGTGAACCTCCCCCTACTCCATCACAACACACTTTGAACCTCCACCACCTCCATCACAACACACTGTGAACCTCCACCACCTCCATCACAACACATTGTGAACATCCACCACCTCAGGAGATAACACACTGTCTGAACCTCCATCAGCTCCGCCACAACACACTGTGAACCCCCACCACCTTCAATACAACACACTGTGAACCTCCACCACCTCCATCACAACACACTGTGAACCTCCACCGCAATCCAACACTGCTGTTGCTCACACACGCACATGCACACGCGCGCACACACACACACACACACACACACACACACACACACACACACACACACACACACACACACACACACACACACACACCTCCAGTGTGAAGGACAGGACCACTTCGGACTTGGACAGCGCCCCCGCCTCCTCTCCGAGGTCCAGGAAGGAGGCATTGATGGCCGAGCGCTTGAGCTTGGTCTTGAGGTCGGGCCCCCCCTTGGAGACCGGGAGGCTCTCCAGGTTGGACATCAGCAGGTTGGCGGCCCCCCGCAGCTCCTCCACGTACTGCAGCTCAGTGGCCCCCAGCACCAGCCGCGGGATCCGCCGCTCCTACCGCCACAGGTCAGGGGTCACAGGTCAGAGGTCACACAGGACAGAGGTCACAGGTCACACAGGACAGAGGTCACACAGGTCACAGGACAGAGGTCCCACAGGACAAAGATCCCACAGGACAGAGGCACAGGACTGATTTCATAGGTCACAGGACAGAGTTCATAGGTCACAGAGTTCCTAGAGGTCAGAGATGCTGGTGTTTGTAGTTGGGTGTTTGGTTGATGCACGTCGCTATGGTTGTAGATTCATATTGTAGTTTTAATGTGAGTAGCCCTAGTTCTAGTCAGTAGTCCAAGTTAGTAGTCAGTAGTTCTAGTACTAGTTAGTATTCAGTATTCAGTAGTCAGTAGTTAGAAGTCAGTAGTCAGTAGTCACTAGATTACAGGTTACCCGAGCCAGCTTCTCCGCCATCTGCAGCCGTCCGTCCAGCTCTCTGCGGATCTGAGCGGCCTGCTCGTCCACGTTATCCAGCTGGGAGGAATCACAACAGGAAGTGAGCCTTTTGCTACCTTAGCTTTCTGCTACCACAGCACCAATGACACAAAAGTCATCCTTGGGAACCGAGACAGGGAAAGACTTTCCACATTCCACCTCGCCAATAAAGCTCTTTTGAATTGAATGGAGAGAGAGAGAGAGAGAGAGAGAGAGAGAGAGAGAGAGAGAGAGAGAGAGAGAGAGAGAGAGAGAGAGAGAGAGAGAGAGAGAGAGAGAGAGAGAGAGAGAGAGAGAGAGAGAGAGAGAGAGAGAGAGAGAGAGAGAGAGACATAAAGAGAGACAATGAGAGAGAGACAATGAGAGAGAGACAATAAGAGAGAGAGAGAGACATCCGCTTATAAACATGACAACGAGTCAGATGATCAGAGAGACAGGGAAGAGGAGGAGAGGAGAGGACTAAATTACAGTCCTGCCACTGAGGCAGAAATGAAAACAGAAGAGACTCAAATGGATTCTTCTAGGAGTCATGAAGACATCATGTAGGGAACAGTGGGACAGATTTGCCGATCATTAGTATCAAAAAAGAACAAGAATGATATAGGTAGGACACACGGTACATGCATACAGTATCTATATGCAGTATGTGTATTCTATCCTGTAGGTCCCCTACCTGGCAGGCGTTGTAGAGCAGCTGGTGTTGCTGCTTGCTGACCCCCAGGACACTCTGGAACATCTGGTAGAGCTGCTCCTTGCTGAGGATTAGCTCCGACACGGCGCTGTGGTGGCGGGCCGGCGGCCGGCGGGGGTCCTCATCGCCACGGGCGACGGTGTCGTACTTGGCCATCCAGGAGCTGAGCACCGTCTCCTTGCTCAGCCCGTCGATCTCCGGCAGGCTGCGGACGCGGCGCTCGATGTTCTTCTTGAAGACGTCCCGGAAGTCGGCAGCCGAGCAGCCGCCACTCTGCACCATGCGGGACACGCGCTCGCTCTTCAGGAAGCCCTGGACAGGAAGTAGAGGTACAGAAGGAAGTAGGGTTACAGACGCGCTCGCTCTTCAGGAAGCCCTGGACAGGAAGTAGAGGTACAGAAGGAAGTAGGGTTACAGACACGCTCGCTCTTCGGGAAGCCCTGGACAGGAAGTCCAGGGCTTTAATCAAGACTTTGAAGACCTCTCTCTTTGAGATGACAGTTATTAAAATAAATACGTCCAGTCTCCAAAGGCTAAAGAGTTCTGTGGTTTCTCCTGTGCCACCTCCGCAGGCAGACCTACCAGAAATCAAGCTATGAACAAGAGGTAACAAAAAGACTTCATCTTCACCACAGGGATGAACCTGAATACTGGAATACTAGGGGTGCAAGAGCTCTCACCCCGACACACACACACACACACACACACACACACACACACACACACACACACACACACACACACACACACACACACACACACACACACACACACACACACACACACACACACACACAAGATAATTTTGAACTCTTGTTTTGAGTTCATAACGTTATTGAATGTTGTAAGTCCACATTGATGTTGACCCAGGATGATTCTGATGTTCATCTCGGCTATTTCTACGCTCAGTATCGTTATGGAAACACCGTGGAGCACCAGAGAGATCAGAGCTGATCCGCAGCCTCTGTATGTCTCATCTCTTAAGATATATATTATATTTATCAACTGGAGTGTGTGGCAGACCCAGATACCTTCCCGGGGAGAGGCTTTAGCCCCCGCAGCCGGCTCCATCTCCCACCCTTGAGTGGATCATCGCCTAACGAGCCGAGCTCCGCCAGCAGGGGGTGTGTCCTTTATGCCTAACGAGGCCCCAGCGTGGGGCGGGGGGGCACCCTGCTGCTGGCCTTAACGCAGTTTAACCTCCTCCTCTATTATTCAGGGAGCCCACCTCCCCACCCAGATAGAGCCATCACACCTAGCCATCACCACACCTAGCCATCACCACACCTAGCCATCCACACACCTAGCCATCAACACACCTAGCCATCTCCACACCTAGCCACCACCACACCTAGCCACCACCACACCTAGCCATCTCCACACCTAGCCACCACCACACCTAGCCACCACCACACCTAGCCATCACCACACCTAGCGCTGACACCTAGCCATCAACACACCGAGCCACCACCACACCTAGCCATCACCACACCTAGCGCTGACACCTAGCCATCAACACACCTAGCCATCACCACACCTAGCCATCAACACACCTAGCCACCACCACACCTAGCGCTGACACCTAGCCATCAACACACCTAGCCATCAACACACCTAGAGCTTTAGAGCTAACAGCATCAGAGCTTACAGCATCACAGCTAACAACATTACGGCTAACTGCATCAGAGCTTATGGCACCAGAGCTAAGAGCCTCAGAGCTAACAGTCTCAGAGGGGGTTGGCTAATCAGTTAGCCTGTGGAGATAAAGACCCACAGACTTCAAAACAAGAAATAATGAGTTTCACAAACCGTCTGCAGAGAAACACTGATGAGAAGAGCAGCTTAGTGGGTGATGACTAGTGCTGGGGTGAGTAGTGTTGGGGTTAGTAGTGTGGGGGTTAGTAGTGCTGGGGTAAGTAGTGCTGGGGTGAGTAGTGCTGGGGTGAGTATTGTTGGGGTTAGTAGTCTGGAGGTTAGTAGTGCTGGGGTGAGTAATGTTGGGGTTAGCAGTGTGGGGGTTAGTAGTGCTGGGGTGAGTAGTATTTGGGTTAGTAGTGCTGGGGTGAGTAGTGTTGGGATTAGTAGTCTAGGGGTTAGTAGTATTGGGGAGAGTAGTGTTGGGGTTAGTGGTGTACGGGTTAGTAGTTTTGGGGTGAGTAGTGTTGGGGTGAGTAGTGTACGGGTGAGTAGTGTTGGGGTTAGTAGTGTTGGGGTGAGTAGTGTACGGGTGAGTAGTGTACGGGTGATTAGTGTTGGGGTTAGTGGTGTTGGGGAGTGAGTAGTGTTGGGGTGAGTAGTGTTGGGGTTAGTAGTGTTGTGGTGAGTAGTGTACGGGTGAATAGTGTTGGGGTTAGTAATGTTGGGGAGTGAGTAGTGTTGGGGTTAGTAATGTTGGGGGCTGAGTAGTGTTTGGGTAAGAAATGTTGGGGAGTGAGTAGTGTTGGGTTTAGTTGTCCTGGGGTGGGTAGTGTGGGGGTGAGTAGTGTTGGGGTGAGTAGTGCCTCAGACTCATCACCCCTGTTGGTGGTTTGTGTTAAGATTCTCAACACTAACCATCCAGAGTGCTTCTTGTGAGCGGTTGAGTAAGAGGAGTCTTCATCATCTTCGTTGCTCCTTGAGCCACTGGTGAAATTATCGCCACGGAAATGATAACAAGCTGCATGTGTTGCTAGGCAACCCGTCGTCAGCAGCGACAGGTGACGCCCAGCCAAGGGGGGGATGAAGGTCCATCCCACACACACACATATACACACACAGTTGTGTAGTAAAGCCAATCTGTGGCAACCACCTCATGTTGGGATGAATCTGTTTGTTAATTAGACAGCACTTCCTGATTCATTCTGCGTTACCACAGCAACCTGGACTTCCTGCCACAACGGAGTCCCAGGAAGCTGTGTGAATATGTGAGCCTTATTTCACCAGAGCAGATCTTTCTACTGATGAAGAAAGCTCAAAGGTCAGAGGTGCCTGACGTCCCCCAACATCCTAATACATATATGAATGAGAGAAAGAGAGCGAGAGAGCGAGAGAGAGAGAGAGAGAGAGAGAGAGGGCTCACCTCGTAGTAGCTGCGCACAGCGTTGCAGAATGCCTCGTCGGCGAGGATCTGCGTGTCTCCGCTGAGGAAGGAGCTGAAGGCCTCGCGCACCGTCTGGAGCTGCTGCTTGTTCATCTGGGAGATGCAGCACGTTATATCACATTACGTTAGGTGAGGTTATGTACACTCTCAGCATTCACCCTTCATCCAGTCACTCTAAATTCCTCCAGTCACTCTCATCCTCCTCCATGTCCATTCTCCTCCTCCCCTTAATCCCTTTCTTCTCCTCCTTCTCCTCCTCATCATTGTCTTGACCTCCTCCTCTTCGTCTAGTAAAGTCCTGCTGCTCAGTACATTCCTGAGACACAGCGCACACACAGAAACACAGGAACAGACACACACACACACACACACACACACACACACACACACACACACACACACACACACACACACACACACACACACACATACACAGACAGAGCACACACACACACACACACACACACACACACACACACACACACACACACACACACACACACACACACACACACACACACACACACACACAGAGACAGAGTCACACACACAGAGGCAGAGTCACACACACAGACAGAGGATGCACACATACACAGACAGAGCACACACACACACACACACACACACACACACACACAGACATACAGAGTCACATACACAGAGACCGAGTCACACAGGACCCATTTGTTTTTCCAGGTGCTTCCTGCGTTTGTCTTTGCGGGAGCGAATGGGCTAAGCTTAGTTCACCTAGCAGCCAGCGAGCAGCCTGGGTTGACCCCTGACCCCAGAGGATTAACAACACAGTTCGGATAGAGAGTGCCTTCATTTCCTGAATCCAACTCAAGCTGGGAAACCAGAATCATCCCAACAGATAGATCTGACATATTGTTTAATTAATATAGAATGATATATCATTATTACTTATAGATAATGATACATCATTTAATAGATTCCACCATCTCCTGGTTCTATCATGCTCAGCTCGGTGATGCTATGTGCACATCTGCTGTTTGACACATTTAAAGTTATTCAGAATCACAGCGCTGGGTGTTGAACATGATCACGAATTCAGCATCGGTGTATGGATGTAATTATTGAGAACATTAATAACGCAGACGGACCTGCATAATTTGCTCTGTTACATTTTGTTTGCAGTGCACAACACAATGTCCAACACTGGGAGGTCAATAAAGCTGGGATTAATTAGCTTTATTGAATATCTTACTGTTTTACCCAATACTTTAGTTTCACAACAAATAATCGTTTTATTAATCCTCGAAGGACATTGTTTCTGTCCCACTCTCTAAAATAGAAAATACTGTAAAAAGATATGTAATGATACTAGTAAATAATAAAATGAATGGACTAAAAACGATAAAATGATACATTCTATATTATATTATATGATACTATTGACCATTATATAAAATGATGCATTGTCATATATTTTAGCTAGATTTAAAATGGACATACTTCAAGTTCAACATCAGTTTCAGTTATATCATGAACTCCGCCTTTCTGCTGGACAGCGAAGTGAGAGCAGGAAACACAATGAACACTTCAGTGGTCACAGAGTCTCTCTAACGCAATTAAAAGTTAATATTTCACCACAACAGAGGTAGAAATTACCCACACACACACACACACACACACACACACACACACACACACACACACACACACACACACACACACACACACACACACACACACACACACAGTCACTGAAAGGATAATTGATTTCTGTAAGAAAGTCAAGCCTTTTGAATGCAACGGACAAAGGCTTTGGAATAAACACGTATAGCACGTAGTGTGTTGTATAAACATTATATCTATATATTATATCTTCTAAATAGAGGTGGATTATTTCCTGCATTAGACGTGCATTTTTGACACCGTAATGGAAGTAAGGAATGAATCTTTAACCCCACAGGCTCTTCATGGTGTACTCCACGCTGATAATTCAATACTTAATTATTATATATTAATCATCAGGCCACAATAGTCTGCCCTCCTCCTCTTCCTCATCCTTCAGAGGGAGGAACAGAGCGGTTCATCGAAGAGAATGCTCATCTCTGTTAGAAAGCTGTGTTTAATTCATCAGACCCCCTGCCCAGCTGTCAGTCAGCTGAAACTGGGAACTGGCAGCAGCTAAACTGAACTCTGAGCTGGTCTGTTCTCTGACCAGATCAACTCCAGACTGAACTAGGTGATAACAAATCCACACTAGGCCTGACTAGGTGATAACAGATCAACTCTAGGCTACACTAGAATGAACTAGGTGATAACAGATCAACACTAGACTTAACTAGTTGATAAAAGAACAACACTAGACTGAACTAGATGATAAGCGCTCAACTCTAGGCAGAACTAGGTAATAAAAAATCCACATTAGACTGAACTAGGTGTTAACAGATTGAATCTAGACTGAACTAGGTGATAACTGATCAACACTAGACTGAACTAGGTGATAAGCGATCAACACTTGGCTGAACTAGTTCATAACAGATCAACACTAGACTGAACTAGGTGATAACAGATCAACACTAGACAGAACTAGGTGATAAGCGATCAAGATTTGGCTGAACTAGTTGATAACAGAAAAGCTCTAGACTGAACTGGGTGGTAACAACTCAACAGTAGGCTGAACTAGGTGATAACAGATCAACACTAGACTTAACTAGGTGATAAGCGATCAACACTAGTTGATAACAGATCAACACTGGACTGAACTAGGTGATAACAGATCAACACAAGACTGAACTATGTGATAGCAATTTGAATCTATACTGAACTAGGTGATAACTGATCAACAATAGACTGAACAAGGTGATAACAGATCCACTTTAGACTGAACTAGGTGATAACAGATCCACTTTAGAATGAACTAGGTGATAACAGATCAATACTAGGCTGAAATAGGTGATAACAGATCAAAACTTGTCTGAACAACCTGTTTACATGACCATCACCCTACATAACCGTACTATCTATCGACAGTGTGTGTGTGTGTGTGTGTGTGTGTGTGTGTGTGTGTGTGTGTGTGTGTGTGTGTGTGTGTGTGTGTGTGTGTGTGTGTGTGTGTGTGTGTGTGTGTGTGTGTCATGTTGGTTTAGCCTGGAAGACAGCTGTATGTTTAGAATTCTTATGCACACCAGAAGAATTCCTTCGAGCCAACAGTCATCCTACGAGACAAACAAGGCCTACGAGCAGAGCCAGAACTAGATTATAACCAGGCCTACAAGTAGACACAGAGCTAGATAACCAGGCCTACAAGCAGAGCCAGAGCTAGATTATACCCAGGCCTACGAGTAGAGCAAGAGACCGAGTTAGATTATAACCCGGCCTACGAGTAGAGCTAGATTATAACCAGGCCTACGAGTAAAGCAAGAGCCAGAGCTAGATTATAACCAGGCCTACGAGTAGAGCCAGAGCTAGATTATAACCAGGCCTACGAGTAGAGCAAGAGCCAGAGCTAGATTATAACCCGGCCTACGAGTAGAGCCAGAGCTAGATTATAACCAGGCCTACGAGTAGAGCAAGAGCCAGAGCTAGATTATAACCCGGCCTACGAGTAAAGCCAGAGCTAGATTATAACCAGGCCTACGAGTAGAGCAAGAGCCAGAGCTAGATTATAACCAGGCCTACAAGTAGAGCCAGAGCTAGATTATAGCCAGTTCTAGAAGACTGACGTAGGCTCGGCTGCGTTCAGCTATGTAAACAAGCCGGGTTGCTCTCGATGTGGCAGAGCTGGTTTCCTCACACACACACACACACACACACACACACACACACACACACACACACACACACACACACACACACACACACACACACACACACACACACATGCGCGCACGCACACACACCAAGCAGGTACTTGGATTTTATCTCTTCTTGCTTTCTTAACGTTATTGTTGAACTGTTACAACAGGATGCAGTCTAACAACCAGAAGTGAAAGAATTATACATGTTAATAATGTATCAATAAATAACATATATGAGGTACAGAGTATGTATATAGAATCATATGTATAATATAGAAATAAATAATATATAAAGTAGAGTATGTACATTTGTAAATATATTAATAAATAAGATAGAAAGAGTATCTGTTTAATATATGAATAAATTAGATATGTAAATAAATAAGATGCAGTATGAACTATATTAATAATATTCTATTTAGATACTGCAGGACACAGCAGACTAAAGATGAACCGAGTCGGGTCCGGGTGAGTGGGAGGGTGAGGGGAAGAGGGTCAGGGTGAGGGGTGAGGGTCAGGATGAGGGTTAGGGTCAGGGTGCAGGGGTGAGGCGGTAAAGGTCTGGCTGAGGGTCAGGGTGAGGGTCCGGGTACGGGTGAGAGTCCCGGGTGAGGGTCAGGGGCCCGGGTGAGAGGAGGAGGCTCCCGGGTGAGGGCGTGAGGGTCCCGGGCAAGGGTCCCGTGAAGGGATCAGGGGGAGTCTCCTACCTTCTGCTGCCGGCGGGTCATGTCTGTCGGCTGCTTGGCGTTGAACGGGTAGGCGATGCAGCGGAGGACGAAAACGTAGATCTGGAGCCGAGTCCTCCTCTCCTCCTCCTGCTCCCTCCTCTTCTCCTCCTCCTCCTCCAGCGCGCGCCTCTCCTTCTCCTTCTTCTCCTCGTCGCGCCGCCCGGGCAGAGCAGCAGGTGGTGGAGGAGCGGCGGAGGTGGAGGTGGACGAGGATGAGGAGGTCGTGGAGGAGGTCTTCGGTGGGTACTCCACAACTTCGCGGTCCGACTCCCCTCCCGTGTCCTCGCTCGAGGACGGGTCCAACATGACTCGAGACTCGCGAGCGCAGCTTAAACTCCGAGCCGCTGCGCGGGGAAATGAAGCGACGTGGTGGCCGCGTCTCGCGGGGTCCTCGAGCGGAACGGTGACGACGCGGCGGAGCCTTTACGTGTGTGTGTGTGTGTGTGTGTGTGTGTGTGTGTGTGTGTGTGTGTGTGTGTGTGTGTGTGTGTGTGTGTGTGTGTGTGTGTGTGTGTGTGTGTGTGTGTGTGTGTGTGTGTGTGTGTGTGTTTGCGTGTGTGTGCGTGAGCGCGAGTGTGTGTGTATGAGCGTGTGTTCGAGTGTGTGTGCGTCGCGTGACCCACCGGAGTGTATCGGAATGGTGTCGCGAGCGCGCGCTGGGCGGTGGTTTCCTGAGTGCACGCTCGGGGCTCCGGGACAGGTGAGCCACCTGTACCGGAAAGGGAGGCGAAAGGGGGCGGTGCCCTGAGAGAGACGCAGACTTTAAGGTTTATTTTGGTGAGCCGCAAATGTGATGCAAATAAAATTAAATGTTTTTCATTAG
This sequence comes from Gadus morhua, assembly GCF_902167405.1. Classification (NCBI taxonomy): domain Eukaryota; kingdom Metazoa; phylum Chordata; class Actinopteri; order Gadiformes; family Gadidae; genus Gadus; species Gadus morhua. Next base: position 12,091,950 of record NC_044056.1, on the reverse strand, counting down.
TTGTTATTGTTGTTCTTAGTTCTCATATACTTGTTGATTTTAATGAGGGAGAGAGGGAGAGAGAGAGAGAGAGAGAGAGAGAGAGAGAGAGAGAGAGAGAGAGAGAGAGAGAGAGAGAGAGAGAGAGAGAGAGACAATATATATATATTTAAAATATATGCCACGTTTTTATCATTATAATTATTATTATTGATATTATCTTTGGTACTATTAATCATTTATAGTGGCTACAGTGATATTTATTAAAGTATTATTTAGTGATATTTATTTGTTATTATTATTCATATTTTAATATTAACTTTTACTTTTTGTTATTAATAATAATTATAATTTAATGAATTGATTTTATATAGCGCCTTTCAGGATACTCAAGGTCGCTTCACAAGAGTGGGAGCTGAGGGTCTGTGTGTAGGCGAGTGAGTGAGAGTGCAAATGCGCAAGGCGCTTGGTGGGGTCGTGAGGTAGGAGCCATATAGGCCCAGAGAAAAGGTTTGCTTTCGTGTACTTTTTGAAAGTCTCTACGGAAGGGGCACAGTGGATCTGGGGGGGAGATGATTCCACAGAGTGGGGGCGGACACGCAAAACACCCTATCCCCATTCTTGAGTCTAGGGCGGGGAATAAAATGGAAGAATATGAATCATTATGTTCAATATGTCTACAGTGATATTGATTTATTATTTAGTCACAGATATGTCATTTCTTTATTAATATTCCCGAACTGCCCCAGTGAGATTCGAACCCTGGTTTGTGTGTGTGGTGAATAATGCTTTAAAGGGCCTTCCCAGTCGGCCTAAAGCTATCATACTGGTGGACTCACCCACCAGGCGAAATCAACAAGTCACAGGGAGGACAGGTTTTGGAGCCGCTAGTGACGGCTAATCCCGTTCAAACCTGGGAGTAAACCAGGTTCCCATTACACGAGCCGTTGGGATGAGAACAGAACCAATTCACTCGGGAGGTTACGGTGGAACTAGTGGAAACAGCTCCCCCTGCCGTCAGGATAGCACAATCACATCCCACTCTCATTTAGATCGCGTTCTGGATTGTCCCGTCACTGAAGTTTATCGCGATAGCATGACAAAACACGTTGAGTAATATTGCTTCACCGTATGTCTGGACTTTAACTACTGAGGAGAAAGTTCTGAGTAAGATTAACAAACAGAATTTGACATTTATTTTTCAAGATAAATGGCAACAAGCGTATAGAAAAATCGATAAAAAAAATCGAAAATCGAAAATCGACATCGAACACATTACTCTGGCTTTTACACAGTAAACAAACTATCTGCTTGGTTTCAGAAAGTCCAGAATGAGTCAACTCAGGGAGCAGTTCAGCAGTCAATGTCAATGTC
>NC_044056.1:12083097-12085597 GCF_902167405.1 Gadus morhua | reverse complement strand
ACGCCTGATATATAACAATCATATTTACAATCGATTAATAATTTCAACGTATAACGTAACCGTTGAAGCTTGACATGGTGTTTCTAGGTTAAATATTGACGTTTAGGCTCCGCGACTTCCGCAATGTTTAGCTGTTTCTATGGTCACGCATGCATGTTTGTGGAATTTAGTGCAGTAAAAAGTAAGATTTTCCCCTACGAAATGTAGTTGGGTAAAAGTATAAAGCCTCACAAAATAATGGTACTCAAGTAAAGTACAGATACAGTAACAAGTTACTTAAGGACAGTAACAAATGACTTGTACTTCGTAACTGTCCACCGCTGCTGGTTACCCACTGGTTACCAGCTGGTCTCTAACTGGTTACTCACTGATTACTCACTGCTAACCCGCTGGTCTCTAACTGGTTACTCACTCGCTGATGTATTGGGAGAAGATGAGGTTGGGGGAGGTGCCGGGGAGCGTGGTGATGCCTCCGATGTTGGAGGAGTAGGCGATGCCGAGACACAGTGCCCTGCACACGTCCAGCTGCCGTCGGCTGGAGGGGTCAGCCACCTGAGGACAAACCACTGGATCACACCTGGATCACACCCAGATCACACCAGGATCACACCCGGATCACACCTGGATCACACCCGGATCACACCCGGATCACACCTGGATCATGGCCGGATCACACCTGGATCGCATCTGGAACACACCTGGATCAAATCTGAATCACATCTTGATCACATCTGGGTAAAATCTTGATCACACCCGGATCACATCTGGATCACATAATCGGATGATGGATGGGTGATGGATGATGGATGGATGACGGATAAATGATGATGGATGATGGGTGATGATGATGGATGATGGGTGATGGCCGATGGGTGATGGGTGATGATGGGTGATGGGTGATGATGGATGATGGGTGATGGGTGATGAATGATGGGTGATGAATGATGGGTGATGATGGATGAGTAGATGAAGGTCCTTCCTACCTGGTTGTCAGTGGAAAGCTGCTCAGGAGAGGCAGGTGCTTCTGGATCCTCGCTGAGGGGCCGAGAGGAACATGTGTTATGATCCTATGTGGACTCAGGGGACCCCTACAGTACATCTGGTCCTGGGCTGATAATGACTTTTATTCTTTGAATGTCCTCTGTGTGATTCAGAGAGGTGATCCTGTGGCCTCTCTCACCCTCCAGCACGACGGTCCTCCTGCTCCTTCTGGTCCCAAGCCCGGTGGTCCTCCTGCTCCTTCTGGTCCATCTCTGATGAGACAACACAGGGATGAGCTCCTCCTCTGAGGGGCGTTTACACAGAGATGGTTGAGGGGGGGGGGGGGGGGGTTCCAGACCTACCATCCATCTCCAGGGCAGGGTTGTGAATGCCGGTTGGCTCTGCCCCCTCTTTGTCCCCGGGCTTCAGCACCTGAGTGATGACCGCGTCCACGATGGGCATCACCATGGTGACGGCCGAGGTGTTGTTGACCCACATGGAGAGGAATGCACAGCCGCACATAAAGCCAAGCATCAGCCTGGAACACAAGAGTGACCTCATCACTGGTGACCTCATCACCAGAGTGACCTCATCACCAGAGTGACCTCATCACTAGAGTGACCTCATCACTAGTGACATTCTCACCAGAGAGACCTCATCACTAGTGACTTGATCACTAGAGTGACCTCATCATTAGAGTGACCTCATCACCAGAGTGACCTCATCACTAGAGTGACCTCATCACTAGTGACATTCTCACCAGAGAGACCTCATCACTAGTGACTTGATCACTAGTGACCTCATCATTAGAGTGACCTCATCACCAGAGTGACCTCATCACTAGAGTGACCTCATCATTAGAGTGACCTCATCATTAGAGTGACTTCATCATTAGAGTGACCTCATCACTAGTGAACTCATCGCTAGAGTGACTTCATCATAAGAGTGACCTCATCACTAGTGACCTCATCACTAGAGTGACCTCATCAGTCCTCTAGTCACCCCCACCAGGGTGACTCACCATGCAGGGTTGACCCCCACCAGGGTGATGAGCTTCAGAGCGATCCTCCGATGGAGCCCCCACTTCTCTATGGAGGTGGCCAGGCAGATGACCCCGACCAGCAGGAAGTGGAAGTCCTTAAAGTACTCCTTAGCCACCTGCAGGGGGGGAGACGCAGAGAACCTTCATCAGAAGACCGCCGAGTGGGCTCTGTGCTCTGTGTTCTCTGTGTGTTCTTTGTTCTGTGTTCTTTGTGTGTTCTGTGATCTGTGTGTTCTGTGTTTTCTGTGGGATGTGTGCTCTGTGTGTCTTATGTTCTGTGTGTTCTGTGTTCTCTGTGTGTGTTCTGGGTTCTCTGTGTTCTTTGTGTTCTATGTCTTCTTTGTTCTGTGTGTGTTCTGTTCTGTGTGTTCTGTGTTCCGTGTGTTCTGTGTGTTCTATGTGTTCTATCTGTTCTGTGTGTTCTGTGTATTCTGTGTTCAATGTGTTCTGTGTTCCGTGTGTTCTGTGTGTTCTATG
>NC_044056.1:12065597-12078097 GCF_902167405.1 Gadus morhua | reverse complement strand
CCCGTAGCCTGGCCAGGAGGCTCCTGTAGGGGTTGAGGTCCCGGCGCAGGCGGCCCTGGTTCTCCAGGACCGTGCAGGGCCCGCAGCGGGGGGCGGAGCGCGGGCCGGCCGACACTGTCAGCTGGTTGGGGGCCAGGCAGCCCCCGCATGCACGACACACCTGGAGGGGCTGGACCCCATGGGGGGTCTGGGACCCCTGGTCTGACCGCTGGGGAACCTGGGAGACGACACAGTTCTGTAAGCTTCAACTCAGCCTCATCTCCTCCACCCTCTCCTCCTCCACCCTCGCTGAGCCCTAGGACCAGAGGTCAGCTGGACCTCTTCACCTCTGACCTGGAGGATCTGACCCCTGGCACCAGAGGTCAGGAGGACGTCTTGGACTCTGACCTTGCAGCCGGCCCACGGCAGGGTTAAAGGTCGGCGTCTTGACGAACTGGAGGAAGAGTGTGGAGATCCTCTTCTTTAGACCCTCCAGGTTGGCCGGCTTCACCTCGCGCCTCCTTAGCTCCGCCTCCCTGTCAATCAACTCCACAAGGTCCCGCGTCAGCTGGCAGTTGTATCCCTGGCCAATCAGGGGAGGGAGAGGAGGAGAAAGAAGAAGAAGAAGAAGAAGAAGAAGAAGAAGAAGAAGAAGAAGAAGAAGAAGAAGAAGAAGAAGAAGAAGAAGAAGAAGAAGGGAAGAAGAAGAGAAGAAGAAGAAGATGAAGAGGAGGAGGAGGAGGAGGAGGAGGAGGAGGAGGAGGAGGAGGAGAAGAAGAAGAAGAAGAAGAAGAAGAAGAAGAAGGAGAAGAAGAAGAAGAAGAAGAAGAAGAAGAAGAAGAAGAAGAAGAAGAAGAAGAAGAAGAAGAAGAAGAAGAAGAAGAAGAAGAAGAAGTATTTGATTCATCTCTGAGGAACTTCTCTCCCTCCCTGACGGTGCTGTAATGGTGTTTTAACGGTGTTACTTACGGTGACGGTGTCCCTGAGCTTCATCAGCGCCTCCAGCCTCTCCTCTGACGTGGGGGCGGGATCCCGGGCGGCGATGACCTCGTAGAGCTCCTGCAGCTCGCGGGCACGCACGCTGCTGGGCGTGGCCATCGTCAGAAACATGCCGTCACGCCCCTGCCAGCGGCAAGGGGCCGCGACCTGACACACACACACACGCACACACACACACATGCACACACACACACACACACACACTCACACACGCACACACACACACAAACACACAATAGGGTACATTTAGATTATGAGCGGTTGTGTGCATGAGGACTCCATCTGTCAGAGGGGTTAGACAGTGGGCCGGGTGACCTCTGACCTGGAGGAGCAGGGCCCGGGTGGCCGCGTCCTGGAGGCGCAGCAGGGAGGCCTGCTGGTGGCTCCCCAGGGAGGCGATGTGGCGGCTCTCCTCCTCCAGCAGGGCGCACAGCGCAGCCTTCCTCTCTGCTCCTTCTAGGGTGGAGGAGATACGCTGCACCTCCTCCTGCCTCCACCCTGAAACACACAGAATACACCTCCTCAACCTCCAACTCCTCAACCTGCACCTCCTCACCCTCCTCACCCTCCTACCCTCAACCTGCACCTCCTCCAGCTCCACCTCCTCAACCTCCTACCCTCAACCTGCACCTCCTCCACCTCCACCTCCTCCACCTCCTCCTGCATCTCCTTACCCAGACAGAGAGAGAACTACCAGACAGACAGAGAAGTACAGACAGGCAGGCAGTCTCACTCTCCAGGTAGCTGTATAGAAGGCTGAAGTCCTCTTTTCTCTGTGGGTTTCTCCGGCGCTTTAGCTCAGCTTTCCTCTGCTCCTCCTCCTCCTCCCTGCTTCTCCTCTGCCTCTCCTTCAGCCAGGCCAGCCTGCGCTCCTTGTCCCTTCGGAGCTCCTTCACCAGACGGACCGCCCGCCACCGCCGCACGTAGCTCTGCAGCATCAGCACCTGCAACACACATGTCAGCAGCATGCTAGCATGGCAGTAGCATGTTATCATCCAAGTAGCATGCAAGCGTGCGAGTAGCATGCTAGAACGGAATTCTCCGAAGAGAATTCCCCGAGATATTTGTGACTGTAGTATACTGTACCTACACCCAAGGCTAACACACAAACTGCAGCAGATACTTTTCACAAGGTAACTAGTTCAATCTCGTTCCCCGGGACCCCCTTTTCTCCTAATGGGAGATTTTAACTGCAAACCGAGTAAATGTCTCAACCTGTATCAATACGTCACATGCCCAACTAGGAAAATAAGACTTTGGACATGTGCTATGGCTCAATTAGGGAGGCTTACAAGTCCTGACCTCTGCCCCCTCCCCCCTTGGTTCCTCAGATCACCGCGCTATCCATCTCACCCCTGTGTACAGGCCTGTGCTTAAGAGGGGGGAAGTAAAAACTAGAGAGGTTAAGGTATGGAGTGATGAGTCTGTTTCAGTGAAGGACTCTGCCTCAGATATTGAGGAGCTGTCTTACACTGTCTGCTATTATATCTCTTTTTGTAAGGATTATTCCTAAATTCCTGTAAAAGTGTAAGCAAATAATAAGCCATGGGTCACTAGTTCCCTGAAACAAGTGCTAATGAAAAAACATAGTGCTTTTCCAATGGGGAGAGGTGAAAACAGAGCGGCAACAAAAGAGGTCAGAGCAGAAATCAAGAGGGCTAAATTACAATATAAAAATAAGAGAGAGGAGAGACTGGGTAGTAACAACTTGAAGGCAGCATGGGATGGTGTTAAAAGAATGACAGGTTTGCATAAAACACAAAACAAGCCTGTCCATATCCAATGTATAAGAGTGATAGCGATTTATCTGAAGCATTGCACTTTTTTTTCACGTTTTGATATTCATGACTTTTCAGATGAAAAATAAATTAACTGAGGAGCAAGCTCTGGTAAAGTCCACCATTCTCAATTACACAAGAAGATGTTAGGTCAGTATTTAAGAGAAATAAGGTCAATAAAAGTCCAAGTCCAGATGGCATTACTGGAGATTGTTAAAGTGCTGTTCAGAACAGCTCTGCTCACTGATATTTTTGAGATGTCCTTGAACAGAGAAGGGTCCCAAAGGCATGGAAGGAGTCCATTATTGTTCCAGTGGCAAAGATTTAAATGACTTCAGGCCAGTGGCATTGACCTCACTGGTCATGAAGTCATTCGAAAAGATTGTGAAGTGTCTTTTGTTGTTAAGGGTGGGTGAGGCCCTGGACCCAAGGCAATTTGCATACAGGGCTAGAAGAGGGGTGGAGGATGCCCAGATTACACTACTAAATCTCCTGTACAGCCATCTAGATGGTCCGGGCACACACTCAGGCTTTTTTTTAGATTTTTCTTCTGCTTTTAATACTATCCAGCCACATGTTTTAGTAGTAAACTACTATCAGAATTTAATCTTGAGAGTAATCTTGTGAGCTGGATTATGGATTTTTAACTAACGAGTAAAGGTAAATGGTTGTCTCTCGGAAAGGCGTGTCTCTTCCACTGGCTCTCCCCAGGGTTGTGTACTTTCCCCTCTACTGTATATCCTCTACACTAATGACTGTAGAAGTCAGCATATAAATGACACATCCTGAAATTTGCTGATGACACAGTTATTGTTAGTTTACTGCATAAGCATGAATCTCAGCATGGGCCAGTGGTTGATGAGTTTGTCAGTTGGTGGACAAGTTTTTCTTCAGCTTAACATCTCAAAGACAAAAATATGGCCATTGATTTTAGAAAAACAATCTTGTTCTCCTCCACCTACATACATAAATGGAAACTGCATAGAGATGGTTGACCAGTATAAATATCTGGGAACAATGATAGACATAACTAAATTGACGTTAATACTGATACTATTTGCAAGAAGGGCCAACAACGATTATACTCACTTATTCTTTATTGCCTGGTATTGGGGCATCAGCTTTAGGGAAAAAAACAACCTCAGCCATATTGTCAATGCGGCTGGGAAGTTGATTAGCTGTCAAGTACCCTTGCTGAACATTTATGAGAAGCAAGTTACTAAGTCCAATAGGACAAAATAACTATTTTATTCCTCAATACGTTTGCTCAATTGCACAATTCTTTGCACATACCTGTAAATGTATTTTAATCTGATGGCTAGATAAGTAAGTTTGTTGTGTGGCCTTGTTTATCTTGTTCTTTTATGTGTACCTGACTGCAACACAGTTTCACTTTTGAGACAATAAAGTTAAACTGAACTGAACTGTGCATGTTAGCCGCATTCTATCATGTCAGTGGCATGTTAGCATGCTATCGTGTCAGTAGCATGTTAGCATGTCAGTAGCATGCTATCATGTCAGCAGCATGTTATCATGCAAGTAGCATGTTATAATGCAAGTAGCATGTTAGCATGGTAGTACCATTTAATCATGTCACTAGCATGCTATCATGCTGGGATTGTTCCCGAACCAGTGAGCATGCATGTCGCAAGTAAGTATGTAAGTAGCATGTTAGCATGTGAATAGCATGTTTGTGGAATATTAATAGAACGTTAGCAGAACGTTAGCATGCTAGTAGCATGGTGCTGGCTTTAGCTCCGGCCCTCGCCTGGCGATGGTTAGAACGTGTTGTCATGGTGACGCTAGGCTGTCTGAACACAGTGATAAACCCTTCATCTGTTGTCACGGCAATCACATGGGATCCCACCGCTGCCAGCCTCCGGGCGTGGTACACCTGGGCGGGGGTGTAGTTGCCAGGGCGACCAGCCTGTCCTTTGTGCAGGAGACGTAGAAGCCAACGGAGGTCATCTGGGTGGAGGTGGTGATGGAGCACTGCTGGGACTGTTCCTGAACCAGTACGGTCTGGTCGAGAGATACCAGGACACAGAGAGAGAGAGAGAGAGAGAGAGAGAGAGAGAGAGAGAGAGAGAGAGAGGAGAGAGAGAGAGAGAGAGAGAGAGAGAGAGAGAGAGAGAGAGAGAGAGAGAGAGAGAGAGAGAGAGAGAGAGAGAGAGAGAGAGAGAGAGAGAGAGAGAGAGAGAGAGAGAGAGAGAGAGAGAGAGAGAGAGAGAGAGAGGGGGAGATGGGGAGAGTTAATGCAAGGCACCTCTATGCAGACAGAATTCTCATTGTAACCCCTGGGTGACCCCTCTGTGTCCCCTGGGTGACCCCTCTGTGTCCCCTGGGTGACCCCTCTGTGACCCCTGGGTGACCCCTCTGTGTCCCCTGGGTGACCCCTCTGTAACCCCTGGGTGAGCCCCCTGTGACCCCTCTGTGTCCCCTGGGTGACCCCAGGTCTGCAGCCACTGAAGGAGAGGTCGTATCATGGTGGGCCAGTCCCAGCGTGATGGTAGGTGTGTCCTAGTGACCTGTGTGTCCCGGCTGTGGACCTCCACTAGCCGGGGGGGGCGGGGGCGGGGCTGCGTCTGGACGGCGGCGTGGTGGAAAAGGACCCCCGTCTGACGCTGTCTGTACCCCCCGAGGAACACCTTCTCCTGGGGGGACGCTCCACCTCCACCACAACCTCCTGGTACCCCCCCCCTCTGTGAGAGAGAGAGAGAGAGAGAGAGAGGAGAGAGACGAGAGAGAGAGAGAGAGAGAGAGGAGAGAAGAGAGAGAGAGAGAGAGAGAGAGAGAGAGAGAGAGAGAGAGAGAGAGAAGAGAGAGAGAGAGAGAGAGAGAGAGAGAGGAGAGAGGTATCTATTCAGGAAGTAGGAAAGGTTGTATCAATATGCCAGAGAATAATAAATGTAATAATAAAAACATCCTCCATATATTTATTGGGAATAAAGATTGTGTGCGTGTTCCTCATCTTCTCATTAGTTGATAACCTATTTATTTCTGTTTATTTCCACGCTTCAGCAGCACACATATTTTCAAGTACTAAGGAGGAGGTGCCCCTGACCACTGAACGAGGAGGTGCTGTGAGTCTGAATGAGGCGGTGCTAATGGGTGGGCTCTAAACGAGGAGGAGCTGAGGGGGAGGTGCTCTTACCTTTGTGCAGGCGCACCGTCAGCAGGTCAGCCATGCCCGTAGAGGGTAGAGGGAGGGTCCGGGCGCAGGGGGTGTTGCCGTGGGTTACTGGAGCGCACCTCCAGCTGGGGCGGTGCCTGGGGCAGGACCCCCAACTCATCCACCAGGGGCTGGTGCTCCTCCACCTCACTCCCTGAGGGGAGAACACACCTCAGGGTACTGTCTAACCCCTACCTGCCCCTTAATGACCAGTCTCTGTACTGTCTAACCCCTACCTGCCTCCCTTAATTGACCTGTCTCTGTACTGTCTAACCCCTACCTGCTCCTTAATGGCCTGTCTCTGTACTGTCTAACCCTACCTGCTCCTTAATGACCTGTCTCTGTACTGTCTAACCCCTACCTGCTCCTTAATGACCAGTCTCTGTACTGTCTAACCCCTACCTGCTCCTTAATGACCTGTCTCTGTACTGTCTAACCCCTACCCTGCTCCTTAATGACCTGTCTCTGTACTGTCTAACCCTACCTGCCCTTAATGGCCTGTCTCTGTACTGTCTAACCTCTACCTGCTCCTTAACGCCCTGTCTCTGTACTGTCTAACCTCTACCTGCTCCTTAATGACCTGTCTCTGTGCTGTCTAACCCCTACCTGCTCCTTAACAACATGTGTCTGTACAGTCTAACCCCTACTTGCTCCTTAGTGACCTTTGTCTGTATCAAAAGCTCAAAGAATTCTGTAGTAAATAGTAGTATGTTGCAGACTAACCATCCCCCTGCATGTTAAATGTATATTTAGTGAGCCTTAGTCGTGCTATAAAGCTACTCGCTACGCAGCTTAAAGTCTAGAAATAAATATAGATGAGCAGAGGCTCTGCCATGACCTAACGCTTGAGGAATGGCCTCCGAGCAGCACCATGACAACACCTGCTGCATCAACATGACAACACCGTCTGCATCACCATGAAAACAGCCCTGGACCATACCGTTCAGAGAGACCATCAGGACGCTGGCAGGCACTCTGAGCCGGGAGGAGAAGTGGACCTTCAGGTCCTGGATGGTGAGGGAGATGGGGAACGCCATGGTAACGACCACGCCCCCTGGCATCAGGACCACCTTCACTGGAGACATGGAGAGAGAGAGAGAGAGAGAGAGAGAGAGACGAGAGAGAGAGAGAGAGGAGAGAGAAGAGAGAGAGAGAGAGAGAGAGAGAGAGAGATGGTAAGAGCGATAGATGGGAAAGAATAGATACATAGTCAGATAAAATAGCTAGGAAACCAGAAAAAAAACATTAAGGATACACACTTGTTATCATAGAGCTGTGTTTCTAGAGCTGTTTCTCCTGAGACCTTGTCTTGGAATTGTCTAATAATTCAAATAAAATAAATATATAAATAAAGAAACACCAGTAAAATTATAAACAAATATGTGATACAGAAAAAAAGAAAAGAAATATATATATATATATATAATTATTACATATATATATATATAACATATATATACATATATATACATATATATATATATATATAATATATATATATATATATATATAATATATATTTATATATATAATATATATATATATATATATATATATATAATAATATATATAGATATATATTATATATATATATATATATATATATATATATATATATAAATGTAGCCTATAGAGAACAATTTTCCCAATTGTCTGGTAATCAATTTTAACGTAACCAACCTGTTGCAGTGGGGCTCCCAACATCTTCTCTGCTTCCCTGCAACTCCTCGTCCTCCCCGTCTTTCTCCCCGTCTCTCTTCCCGTCCTCCTCGTCCCTCTCTCCGGGACTCCTCCCTTCGGGTCTCCTCCCTTCCTCCCCGTCTCTCTCCCCGGGTCCCTCCCCGGGTCTCTCCCCGTCCTCCTCGTCCCTCTCTCCGGGTCTCTTCCCGTCCTCCCCGTCTTTCTCTCCGGGTCCCTCCCCTGGTCTCTCCCCGTCCTCCTCGTCCCTCTCTCCGGGTCTCTTCCCTTCCTCCCCGTCTTTTTCTCCGGGTCCCTCCCCTGGTCTCTCCCTGTCCCTCTCCCAGTCCTCCTCGTCCCTCTCCCCGGTTATCTTCCCGTCCTCCCCGTCTCTCTCCCACTCCTGCCCCTCTCTTTCCCCGTCCCTCTCCCAGTCCTCCCCCTCTCTCTCCCCGTCCTCCCCGGGTCTCTCCCAGTTCTCCCCCCTCTCTCTCCCCGAGTCTCTCCCGGTCTCTCTCCCCCTCCTCCGCGTCTCTCTCCCCTCCTCCGTGTCTCTCTCCCCAGGTTTCTCCCCCGGGTATCTCCCCCTCTATATCCCCATCGCTCTCCCCTCATCCCCGTCTCTCTCCCCTTCCTCCCCGTCTCTCTCCCCCTCCTCCCCGGGTCTCTCCCCGTCCTCCGCGTCCTCCGCCTGGGAGGACTCCTCCCTGGTTTCCGAAGTGTTTTCCATTAGTTTCTCCGATATGGTGCGATGACTACCCTCTGATTCTGGTTCGATAACGGCTCAACATTCAAATCAAATCAAGAGTCGAACTTTATCGAACAGGTGGAGAGTCGCGCGTTTCCGTCAACAGAAAACACGTGTGCGTTGTCGTGGCAACAGGGAAGGGGCGTGTCTCCGTTGGAGGGTTGAATAAGTTATTTTAAAATCTTCAATTCATTTCTGTTTTGTCTTTCTCATAATTACATTGAACTCTATAGGTGCCAGATACTGTCTGCATGTTGGTCAAATGTTTTGTATTTCAATGATAATCGTAATAATAATGAGTTTTTCCCTCAAATTCTGTAAAAGTCTTACTGCAACCTATACCGTAAGTTGAAAACTCTGGTAACCTGACATTTTCAGGTATGGTTACCAATAACCCCAACTACCCATAAACCCACATTTGTGGCACCGCACCCAAAGGTGGCGCTATTGTAAAAAATCATGAATTAGGCTTATTTCTCCTCACCAGATTTACCTGGACTCAAAATTCTTTCTTAATATTAATCTCTTGAATCAGATGCAACTATAAAACCTGGGTCTTATGCCCTAAAATATGTACTTCTCCCACAATTTCATATTAAAGCCAAACATGATACAAAGATACCAGGCTACAAAAACAATCAAAAATTCACCAAAATCGCCACAAAAAATCTTTAGACCAAGCCTCACAAAATAACTATTTTGTTATTGTATAAAAAAACATATGACTCTTATTAGGTAGATACCAATACCCCCACTACCCATAAACCCAAATTGTGGTACTGCACCCAAAGGTGGCGCTATTTAAAAAGATTATGAACTAGCCTTATATCTCCTTACCAGATTGACCTGCACTCAAAATTCTTTCATGATATTAATCTCTGAAATCAGATGCATCTTTTTCACCCTGGTCTTCTGCTCTAAAAACGTTTACTTTTCCCACAATTTCATAGAAAAAGCCAAACGTCCACAGTCTCAACCCAGTTTGCCCATATGACCATTTTGTTATTGGATGGCTATCATTAGGTGGATACCATTAACAGTGCAAATTTCAGATCTGTACTCTTTTAAGAAAGCCCTTAATTCTCTTGTGAAATGTGTGCTTGAAGTTTTCTTGATGTTGTGTGCTTATTTATAGACATTTTCACAATGTGAATGAGGCTTCTTCTAGTTCAGGAATGTCGGTGGCTTAATGGGATAATGCCTAGTACCGGTGATCCATAGATTGAGCGTTCGAATCCTGATTAGAGCAATATGAACAAGTTGAACATGACATCCTGCCAATGCCACTCATTTAAGAAACACAACATTGAACAGCACCTAAAAGTCATCAGGCACTAAACATTCCGATTCATTAGATTCCAAGAATCTGACTGCCAAGACACATATAGCATTAGGGGAACTTCTTCGTTAACCTTGACTAAGATTCACTTGAGAAATGTGTTCTTTGAGTTTTCTGGATGTTGTGTGTTTATCAATAGACATTTTGACCATGTGAATGAGGCTGCAGTTGAGGGTTTATAAGTGGCTCAATGGGAGTTTGAATTCCGATCAGAGCATTATGAACAAGCTAAACACAACATTCGGCCATTGCTATGAAGCTCACCTGAAAGCAGAGCCACAGTATTGCATTAAGTGGAACATCTTCATCAACATCTTTCCTTCATAATTATATGTCATATTTATTTATCTTCCATTAGTGTGTTCTGACTTTTAATTTTTCTCGGACCCCGTTAATCACAGCTTGCGGTTACTTTTGTTATTAGTACTATTATTAATATAATTATTGAGGTGAATAAAAGGCGATAAACAATTATGATATGACAATTTTTCTCTAACTGCTATGTATATATTCATTCATGCATGCATGTATATTTACGCACATTTATGCATATACATGCATATACGCACATATATAATATTATATATATATATTTACACATATATAAGTGTATATATATATATGACATATATATATACACACACACATATATATATATATATATATATTCTTAGCTTAGCTACCCACATCAATGGCTTAGCTGAGCCACACCCGTCACAGCTGGTGGTCCAGGAATAGCGAGCGCCTCAGCCCCTCTGAGTCTCGTTGAGCCTCTTCGTCCGACCTGATGATTCCAGAGAGACCGAGCTAGAGGGGCACCTCATTGATTTGATCGGCAGCAATTGATTTCAAATTTAGTTGAAAATCAATTAGTTGCTAGCCGGTCTGGTCAAGTGAGGTGTGTTTCTAATCCTTTGATCTCAGGCCTGGTCTCAAAGGCTCACAGGTCATATGTTTATGACACCCCCGGACCCTGGCCCCCAAGAGGGCAAGATGAACCGGTCCTCTCAAACCATGGGGGTTTGAGAAGGACCTCAGGGTGGGGACCCCTCCTCCACGCTGACGGGGTGCTGGTGATCATCAGGTCGCCCACAGGGACCACCAGCGCCGGTCACGAGCCCCGCAGCACCCTGAAACAGAGACAGAATTATGGGGACCTGTTTGGAACAGAACTCCTCCCCTGAGATCTGATTGGTCCGTCCGCACTTGGTTTGAAGAGTGGCTTTCACCAGGAGTGAGGCCAGACAGGTCTTCAGAGAGAGACTAAAGGTGACCTCAGAGCTCGGGGAGGCTTCACGGGACGGAAGAGGCTGGCCGGTCTGTGGTGGCCCTCCTGGACCGCTGAAACACCACCTGTATCTATACTCAGTCTGAGGTCTCCTGCCTCCTGGACCACCAGACCCTCCTCAGACCACCTGGTCCCCAGGACCCCAAGATCCTCCTCAGACCACCTGGTCCCAGGACCACCAGACCCTCCTCAGACCCACCTGGTCCCAGGACCCCAATTACCCTCCTCAGAACCACCTGGTCCCAGGACCCCAAGATCCTCTCAGACCACCTGGTCCCAGGCACCACCAGATCCTCCTCAGACCTCCTGGTCCTAGGACCACCAGATCCTCCTCAGACCTCCTGCCCTCAGGACCACCAGAGCCTCCTCAGACCTCCATGACCCAGTGAGTGGTCGTGTCTGGCTTACCGATCACAACTGCCCCTGTAAGCACGGGTATTTCAGGCCTGGCCAGGTGTGGGGGTCCGTCAGTCCAGCGTTGGGGGCGCGCTCCAACACAATAGAAACTTATCCTCTGAGTTGGGGCGCACTCCAACACAATAGAAACTTATCCTCTGAGCCGGGGGCGGGGGGGCATTCCAGAGGCAGAGGGGGGCCGGGTATAAAGCAGACCGCAGCACCGCAGCGCACAGGAGCAGGAGCTGACGCTACTCAGAGGTGAGAGCTCCCGTCTGAGTGAGGAGGAGAAGGAGGAAAAGCAGGAGGAGGAGGAGGAGAGGGAGGAAGAGGAGGAGGAGAGGGAGGAAGAGGAGGGGGAAGAGGAGCAGGAGGAGGAGGGGGAGGAGGAGGGAGAGGAGGAGCAGGAGCTAACGCTACTCAGAGGTGAGAGCTCCCATCTGAGGGAGGAGGAGGAGGAGTAGGAGGAGGAGGAGAGGGAGGAGGAGGAGGAGCAGGAGGAGAGGGAGGAGGAGGAGGAGAGGGAAGAGGAGGAGAATGGGGAGGAGGAGAATGGGGGGGAGGAGGAGGAGGAGGAGGACGTTAGTGCCGGATTTAGTTTAGTCTGAAGACATGTTGATGATCCTGAGGCTGTAGATACAGAGTTCTGGATGTCTCGACTCTTAACCACTCAACGTCTGCAGGACATTTGGTCGGAGACCTCGAGACACGATGAACACGTATGAGGAGTCAGACGAGGAGGTGCTGTCGGACACGGACATCCAGAGGAGCATCGAGGAGTCCTGCCTCTCCAGGTCTGAGTCCTCTCCTCCCCTGGTTGTGATGTCATCTCTCCCCTGGTTGTGATGTCATCTCTCCCCTGGTTGTGATGTCATCTCTCCCCCTGGTTGTGATGTCATCTCTCCCCTGGTTGCGATGACATCCCACCTCTGGTTGTGATGTCAGCTGTCTCCTGGTTGTGATGTCATCTCTCCTCCTGGTTGTGATGTCATCTCTACCCTGGTTGTGATGTCATCTGTGGTCACATGACACAGCTCTGCTTCAGTCTGCAGACCGGCGGCGCCCACCTCACACTACAGGCTGCTGGAGTGCAAGGTACACACACACACACACACACACACACA
>NC_044056.1:12042839-12065497 GCF_902167405.1 Gadus morhua | reverse complement strand
AAGGCTGCTGGAGTGCAAGGTACACACACACACACACACACACACACACACGCAAACGCACACAGATTCACACACACACAGACACACACACACACACACACACACACACCACACAGACACACACACACACACACACACACACACACACACACACACTAGGGTCAGGTGATGATGTGTTGTTGACCTCACAGCCTGGCAAGGAGACCTGGGGGGTGACATGGCGAACGTCCAAATGCTGACCTTGTGGTTGTATGTGGATCTATCTTGTGTTGTGGTTCTATGTTGTGTGGTTCTATGTTGTGTGGTTCTATGCTGTGGTTTATATGCTGTATCAGGATATATGTTGTGTTGTGGTTCTCTGTTGTTGATCAATGTTGGATTGTGTGCTATGTATGCTGTGGTGCTATGCTGTGATGTTGTTCTGGGTTGTGATGCTAGTGTGTTGTGTTCTACGTGGTTCTACACTGTGGTTCCACGGTGGACCCTCTAGTCCCCCCTGGTGGTGGTCTGGAGACGGCACTGACCCGGGCCGTGGCGGCCGGTCTGGTGGAGAACGTCCGGGTTCTGCTGGACCGTGGAGCCTCACCACTCAACACAACAGCAGGAGTGAGAGCCTCTGCTGTTAGGTACCAGAGTCTAACCCTACCTGCTCCTTAATGACCTGTCTCTGTACTGTCTTACCCCTACCTGCTCCTTAATGACCTGTCTCTGTACTGTCTTACCCCTACCTGCTCCTTAATGACCTGTCTCTGTACTGTCTAACCCCTACCTGCTCCTTAATGACCTGTCTCTGTACTGTCTAACCCCTGCCTGCTCCTTAATGACCTGTCTCTGTACTGTCTTACCCCTACCTGCTGCAGCGGTGCGGGGGGCTCCTATAAGGTGACCCAGGTGCTGCTCTCCAGGGGGTCCTGGGTGGGGCAGCCGGGCCCCCGGGGTTGGACGGCGCTCCACGAGGCGGCGCGGCAGGGGGGCGCCGAGGTGCTGCTTCTGCTGCTGCGGTCCGGGGCGCCGGTCGCCCTGACGACCACCGGGGGGCGGACCGCCCTAGCCGTGGCCGCCGAGCCCACACGGCCAAGCCCACACGGCCAAGCCCACATCGCCGAGATCCTCCTCAACTGTGGTGAGACACCAGCGGAACTAGATGATCCCCCAGAACCACGAGAACCACTAGAACCAGACCCTGGTCCACTTAACCCCGCCCCACTTAACCCCACCCGACTTAACTCCGCTCCACTCAAACCTGCTTCACCACCTCAAGCGACCAGCGACCAATGAACAGTGACCAATGCTGAGTGACCAGGGACCAGTGACCAGCAACCAGCGATCAGTGACCAGCGACCAGTGACCAGCAACCAGCGACCAGTGACAAAGGACCATTGACCAGCGACCAGTGACCAGCAACCAGCGACCAGTGACCAAGGACCAGTGACCAGCAACCAGCGACCAGTGACCAAGGACCAGTGACCAGCAACCAGTGACCAGCAACCAGCGACCAGTGACCAAGGACCAGTGACCAGCAACCAGTGACCAGTGACCAGCAACCAGCGACAAGTGACCAAGGACCAGTGACCAGCAACCAGCGACCAGTGACCAGCAACCAGCGACCAGTGACCAGCAACCAGTGACCAGCAACCAGCGACCAGTGACCAAGGACCAGTGACCAGCAACCAGCGACCAGTGACCAAGGACCACCAACCAGCGACCAGTGACCAAGTACCAGTGACCAGCGACCAGTGACCAAGGACCAGTGGCCAGCGACCAGCGACCAGTGAGCAACAAACTGCTGCGTCTCTCTAGTGATCGTTATTACGTTATTATTAAGACTCCTCCTATATGGCGGCTGAACCCTGACCCCTGACAGGCAGCAGGGTGAACTCCCAGGCGCTGAGCGGCGAGAGCGTGCTGATGGCGGCCGCGGGCGCCGGGGACCCCTCCCTCGTCCGGCTGCTCCTGGACAACGGAGCCAACCCCGACCTCCCCAGCGGCACCGGACACCTGCCCGTCCACAAGGCCGCCTACGCAGGACACTACCGGTGAGGAGGGGCTAGACAGTAGAGGCTAGACACTAGAGGCTAGACAGTAGGGGCTAGACAGTAGATCCTAGACAGTAGGGTCATGACAGTAGAGGCTAGACAGTAGAGGCACTATCAGTGAGTGGGTCCTCTACCAGTGAGTCCTCTCCCAGTGGGTGAGTCCTCTCCCAGTGAGTGAGTCCTCTCCCAGTGGCTGAGTCCGTTCCTAACCCGGCCCCACAGGGTGCTGGAGATGCTGCTCCCGCTGACCTGCCCCCGGAGCATCAAGGCGGCTGGTCAGAGCCCGCTGCACTCGGCGGCGGCCGGTGGCCACGCCCGCTGCCTGCGGCTGCTACTCGCCAGTGGCGCCGATGTCAACTATCGCATGAGTGCCCGCCACTCGGGGAACCACCGGGACTTGCGACGCAGTGCGCTCTACTACGCCGTCTCAAACGGCGATGCCGGTTGCACCCGTGCGCTGCTGGAGGCGGGGGCGCGGCCGGACCTGGACCCCCTGCAGTGCCTCCTGGTGGCGGTGCGGTCCGGGCGCCACGACCTCGCCCGGCTGCTGCTGCTGGCCCGCGCCGACGCCAACTGCTACTTCCGTGTGGTGAGCGACACGGTGTTCCCCACCGCGCTGCAGTACGCCCTCAAGGACGCCGCCATGATGCGCCTGCTGCTCAACCACGGCTACGATGCGCGGAGCTGCTTCCTCTGTCACCACGGCGACAACGACGACCAGGGAGGCCACGCCCCCGGCCAGTCCCAGAGATTGAGGTGTGGCTGCGGAGGCTGTGAGGGCGGCGCCGGCGCCCGGACCTGCTCCCTCTGGGACCACGAGGACCCCTGGCCCGCCGGGGACCATGGAGACAAAGCCATACCGGTTTGTTGTAGCCCTGCTACTGAGCCATCACAGGGGAGCCTTCAGGGGACTCTGAGGCAGCATCAGGGGGTTGAGGCCTTCAGAAGCCTCTGAACCTCTGAAGGTCTCTGAATCTCTGAACCTCTAAACCTCTGAAGGCCTGAGCTCCAGCGGCAGCAGGTCCCTCACCGGTGGTCTGGAGGGCTTTGTTAGGAGGTTCTGTTTGATAGGAGGTCCTTAATGATTGTTATGAGGTTCTGTTTGTTAGGAGGACCTTAATGTTTGTTAGGAGGTTCTAATGTTTGTTAGGAGGTTCCGATGTTTGGTGGGAGGTTCTAATGTTTGTTAGGAGGTTCTAATGTTTGTCATGAGCTTATGTTTGTTTGGAGATCCTTTATGATTGTTAGGAGGGTCTGTTTGTTAGGAGGTTCTAATGTTTGTCATGAGCTTATGTTTTTTAGGAGGTCCTTAATGCTTGTTAGGCGGTTCTGTTTGTTAGGAGGTTTGAATGTTTGTTAGGAGGTTCTTATGTTTGCTAGGAGGTTCTTATGTTTGTTAGGAGGTTATTATGTTTGTAAGGAGGTTCCAATGTTTGTCTGGAGGTTCCAATGTTTGGTAGGAGGTTCTAATTTTTGGTAGGAGGTTCTAGTGTTTGTTAGGGCCCCCAGCTCGGCAGCTGGATCACCAGCAGGGTCAACACCTGGTGGTTCCTCTAACTTTCTGATGTTCTCCCCACAGTTCTGTGAGTTCATGGGTCTGTGCTGCCTGGTGCACCTCTCGGGCCTGGTGGTCCGGACCCTGCTGGACTACGTGGGCCAGGTCTCCCTCTGCCCCCCGCTGAGGAGCCTGCTGCAGGGGCAGGGGGCCTGGGCCGACATCTGCAGCATCCTCAGTAAATACTACTACTACTATACTACCACTACTACTAGATAATACTACTACTACTGGGTTGACATCTGCAGCATCCTCAATACATACTACTACTACTATACTACTACTAGAAATACTACTAGATAATACTACTACTACTGGGGTGACATCTGCAGCATCCTCAGTATGTACTACAACTACTATACTACTATAAATACTATCAGGAATACTGCTAGAAATACTACCAGAAGATGAGATAGTAGGGGCTACTACTACTAGTACTGACGGTGTTTATCTCCTCAGGGTCTCCTCGGTCTCTCGGACACATCTGTCGTCTGAAGATCCGCCGCTGCCTGACCCTCAAGAGACTCAACAACCCCGACGTCATGAACTCTGACCTTTTCCCTCCAAGACTGCGCGACTACCTGCTGTACCGGGAGCTCGACCCACAGACAGTTTAGTTTTTACTAGGTTAGTAAATGTTATGCTTAGATAATAGGTTAATGATTAAGTTTAGGTTCTAGATTAGAGATTCAGTTTAGATACTAGGTTTGTGATGATTACATTTAGATACTAGGTTAGAGATGGTTAAATTTAGATACTAGGTTAGAGATTAAGTTTAGATACTAGTTTAGAGATTAAGTTTAGATTCTAGGTTTGAGATTGTTAAATTTAGATACTAGGTTAGAGATGGGGGCGTTTAGGTTGGGTTAGAGGTGCATGTATGGAGGATGGGGTAACTGTGTGGGGTTACTGGGGGTTGGGTAGGCTGCAGAACCAAACTCACACCTGACAGCTGACAACTATGAATAGCTTTACTGGTGTGTGCGTGTGTGTGCGTGAGATGGGTGTGTGTTATAGGGTGCTTGTTCTAGTAAACAGACTGGATTGGTGTCATGTATACTGTATGATGTATTGGTGTAATATATACTGTATGATGATGTAGTGGTGTAATATACACTGTATGATAATGTATTTTAACCATGTATAATTGATCTTCAGGGGAAACGATTGCAAACTAAACGCACATCGCCCCCTACTGGAACCACGATGCTACTTGCTAAACTACACTAGATAACTGGGGTTATCAATAATATAACCTCATTCTCGTCAAAGTCCACAAGCTTTAACTTACCTCATGCGTCTCTTTATGCTCCTCTTGGCTGGCAGTCATCTTGTGGTCGTATCAGCTTTACTGGAGTTATCTCATTCAGAGACAAGTAGTGGCACTAATTAGATCAATATATAGCATGATTAAATGAAACACACACATGTCGCATGTCAATCATCAGCACACAGGAGCCAGGTCTGTAAAGTCAACATTTATTTCAATCTTTTACCCTCATCTGTGGATGCAGCGTTTAGTCTCTGGGGTGCAGCTGCGTGTCAGAGCCCACTTCCTGTTATAACAGGAAGTCATGGGCAGCCATGTCTGAAAGCACTCAAATAAAATAAGCTTTTTGCCAAACGTTGGTAAATTAACGGCTTGTTTTATGTCTTCTCAGGCATTCACGGACATGTTGCGTCACACAAGCTTGTTAGAGTTTGATATTAGGTGTCTGTAAGATAGTCGGATGCTAACACTAGCGTTCTACAGCGAAACAAGTTTTAGTAGTTACCGTGGTAACAGCGTAATGAGACGTAGCAATGTGATGCTAAGTACGCTCAGAAGGACTACAGACAGTAGTCTGCAGTTTCTCCCCTAATAGTGATTTAAATGGTATTTTTATTCAAACCTTAACTTTTATATTCACACTCACGCACACACACAACAAAAAACAACTAAAGTCAACAGCCACATTAATCCTTTAAGTGTTTCAGTCAACCCTACTTTAGTACATCCAGATGTTTAGGTAGGTGTGCTAAACTAAGACTGAGTAAGAAAACCACAGAGATGGTAAAGAAATGAGGATCGGAAATCTGTTTCTGATCCGTCATGAAAACACAGAAGATACTTTCGCCTTCGGAACGCTGAAACATGATAAAAAAACCTCCCGACGCACCGCTAGCGTAGCTCCTTAGCTGCTATTAGCTAGCTGGGCTGCAACCACAGGATGCTGTCATCGTTAAACAGGAAATGGAGGAAGGGGGTGCTCAGGAAGGTATCCAGATGAAACGAAGGAGGAGTGAACGCTACAAAAGGATTTAAAGGCAACAATAAATACAGGAAGGTCTCGTAGGCTAGTCGTCCCACTCATCATCATCCTCAAAGTCTTCATCCTCCTCCTCGTCGGGGTCGTCATCTGGGAAACAAAACCACAGCCTTTAGCCCCGGGTCATTGATCATTGATGAGGTCATAATTTATGTCATCATTCAGTCATACAGTATGATGCCATCATTCAGCCCTATGTCATCAAGGAGCCCTATGATTACATCATTCAGCCCTTTAATTTCATCATCAGCCCTATGATGTCATCATGCAGCTCTATGATGATGTCATCATGCAGCCCTCTGATGTCATCAACAGCCCTAGGATGTCATCATTCAATCCTACGATGTCATCATGCAGTACTATGATGTCATCATCAGCCCTATGAAGTCATCATGCAGCCCTATGATGTCATCCTGTGGGGGTCCTGTGGTCACCTGAAGAGTGGATGGCTCGGCTCCTCTTCTGCATCACCTCCATCAGCGCCCCCACGATCCCAGCCGATGGGGCGGGGCCCGAGTCCTGCTGCTCCGTCACCTGCACCACACAATCAGGACCTCCGTCAGGGGTGGGGGAGGGCTGTGGTCCGGTGTGTTATGGTTCTACGTGTCGTAGTGGTTCCATGTATGGCGGTTCTACATGTTGTTTTGGTTCATGTTGTTGTAGTTCTACATGCAGTGGTTTTACGCGTTGCTGTTCTCCATATGGTGGTTCTACATGCGCTGGTTCTACGTGTTGCGGTACTACGTGATGCGGTTCTGCATGCGTTGGTTCTACGTGTTGCGGTTCTACGTGATGTGGTTCTACGGGGACTCACAGTCTTCAGCTGGATGCCCTGTCTGATCTGGTCCAGCAGGGCGTCGCGGCCCCCCGGGGGGGCGGGGCTCTGGGTCTGGGTCTGGGTCGGGTTCTGCTCCACCTTCCTCAGCTGGGCACCCCCACGGATCTGCTCCAGCAGGGCTGACTTCCCCCCCCCTCCTCCTCCTCCGTCGGGCTCTGTGGGGGGTGGGGGTCCCGGTGGGGGAGGCGGAGGGGGAGGGGGAGGGGCGGGGGCGGAGCTCGAGAGGGGTGGAGCGGTGGGAGGGGGAGGAGACTGGGCCGGGGGAGTAGGAGGAGCTTGGTGATTGTGATGGGCTTGGCCCCCTCTGGTGGGCGGGGGGGGAGGGGGAGGGGGAGGGGCCCCCAGGGTGCCGGGCCGGGCGGGAGGGGGTCGAGGGGGAGCGGAAGAGGGGGCTCTGGAGGGTGGGGGCGGAGGAGGGGCTCCCCGGCCTCCTCTGGAGGGGGGGGGAGGTGGGACGGGAGGGGGTCCGCCACGGGTGGGTGGGGGTGGGGGGGCTGGAGGAGAGAGAGAAGGGTTGAACAGCTAACAGGTGAACAGCCTACCGGTGAACGGCTAACAGCTAACAGGTGAACTCCCTACAGATGAACAGCTAACGGGTGAAAGGCTAACCGGTGAATAGCTGACAGCTGAACAGCTAACAGGTGAACAGCTAACAGGTGAACAGCTAACAGGTGAAAGGCTAACAGGTGAACAGCAAACAGGTGAACGGCTAACAGCTAACAGGTGAACTGCCTACAGGTGAACAGCTAACAATTGAAAGGCTAACAGGTGAACAGCTAACAGGTGAACAGCCAACAGCTGAACAGCCAACAGGTGAACGGCTAAAAGGTGAACAGCTAACAGGTGTACAGGTGAGCGGCTAACAGGTGAGCGGCTGACAGGTGAGCGACTAACAGCCTACAGGTGAGCTCACCTTGTCTCCTGAGCTCGTTCTTCACGGCCTCCACGCCGCCCTTCTTTTCGATGAACTCGTAGATGACCTTGGACGTCTCGCGGTCCTTCAGCTGGGCCTCCGAGATGCCGCACATGTCGAACAGGTTCTTGAGCTCTGGGTCCAGGTTGTTGAGCTGCAGGAGTATCCATTAGTTACCGAGCAGCCCCAAGGCACTGGGCCCGACCCACTGTGGGACCGGGTGGACGGGTGGACGGGTGGAGGCCCGGGCCCCGGGACCCCAAGGGCCTGGGGGGGGTCGGGTGGAAGCAGCGGGCCATATCGGAACGTACGAACACGGTTGAGTCCGTTACTACGGGTTACCAACCATGACCAAAAACAAGCTACTTTCATCTATAACATCAATGTTTTATTATTAAATTGATTGTTCTTCCACGGTGCTTTGAGCGTCGTAAAGTGTAGAGTTTTCCTGACACAAGTCTTACTGGCCCCATTACACAGACACACAACCCATAACACAGACATACACACTAATACATAGACACACACATCCTATTACACAGAAGCACACACTATTACAGTCTCACACATCCCACCACACAGACGCACACATCCTGACTCACATCAAACCCAGTGTTGGGGTCCCAGCCAACATGGCCGATGTGCCTGCAAATAAAAAACACAAACATCCTTTAGACTAGAACACGTTGAATGTCACTATTATAAGTTCACTATCACTAAATCAGGTTCACTATAACTATAACATGATCACTATCACTAAACAGATTCACTATAACTATAACAGGATCACTATCACTAAACAGATTCACTATAACAGGATCACTATCACTAAACAGATTCACTATAACAGGGAACACTATCACTAAACAGATTCACTATAACGGAAGAAATTATCACTAAACAGATTCACTCTAACTATAACAGGATCACTATCACTAAACAGATTCACTATAACAGGATCACTGTCACTAAACAGATTCACTATAACTATAACAGGATCACTATCACTAAAACAGATTCACTACCACTAAAACAGATTCACTATAACAGGTTCACTATCACTATAACTGCTTTCAGATCACTATAATTGGTTCACTATACTGCACTACACTACGCTACAGAGGTTCACTAACACTAAAACAGGTTCACCATGACTAAAACAGGTTCAATATCACTATAAAAGGTTCACTGTAACTATAACTGGTTCACCCCACTACCCTACAGAGGTTCACTATCACTATAACAGGTTCAATATAACAGGTTCACCAGCACTGACTGGAAGTTGCTGGGGCGTGCCGATGTCCGCCTTGGTGAGCCTCTTCTTCTTGCTCTTGGTCTTCTTGTCCTTGCGGTGGACCAGCCTGTTGTTCAGCTGGTAGAGCTGCTGCTGGGGCGCGGGGTGCTGCTGCTGGTGCTGGTGGTGGTGGTGGTGGTGCTGGTGGTGGTGCTGGGAGTTATGGAACCGCATGCTGTTGATATCTGGGTTCTTCATGTCCACCGTGGCCAAGGGGAGCGACGGACCTGAGGACAGGAGGGTGGAGAAACACACGCTGGGGGTGGAGGCAGACCCCAGAGGTCTCTGAGGGAGGACCCACAGACCTCCTCAGGCCCGTAAACTCTTGACCGGCCACTGGGCCAACCCAGACCATGGAAGAGTTTGTGGTTACCGCGGCAACCACGTGGTAACGACGACAAACACATGGTTGCCGTGACAACGATGAACACGGGCAGCCATATGAGCGGTCCTGGAGGAGCGGCTAATCTCTGTCAACACAGCGGAGACTTAATGTGTAATCCTGTTAATCCACAACACAGGCCATTAGTGCCTTGCTCTACCGATGGGAATAGAACCCCCAACCCAGCCCCTGTTAGTGCCTTGCTCGACAAGCTGAGCTAAACCGGTAACGCTGGGAGACCAGCGGTCAGGGTCGGGGTGTTGGGGGTCACGTTCAGGGGCCAGGGGTCAGAGTCAGGGTCAGGGGTCACGGTCAGGGTTGGGGGTCACGGTCAGGGTCAGGGACCAGGGGTCGGGTTCAGGGTCAGGGGTCAGGGTTGGGGGTCACGGTCAGGGTCAGGGGCCAGGGGTCGGGGTCACGATCAGAAACAGGGGCCAGGGTCAGGGGTCACAGTCAGGGGTTGGGGATCAAGGGCAGGGGTCAGGGGTCACCCACCTGCCCTGCGCTGCCGCCGGCCGAGCAGGTCGTTGAGGGCGGAGCGAAACCGCCGAGCCTCCTCCTCACTGGCGAAGTTCACCCCCACCTGGGAGCTCTGACACACACACACACACACACACACACACACACACACACACACACACACACACACACACACACACGCATTAAATGGACACACACACATATTATGTACACACACATTAAATACTTTACACAAACACACACACACACACAAATTATATATACATACACACACACAAACACATTAAATACACACACACATTATATACACTTACACCATATACGCATTATATATACACCCAAACACACACACACACACACACACACACACACACACACATTAATCAGACCAACACGCGCCCTTACGTCTCCGGGGAAGCTGAGGAAGTAGGACCTCGGGCTGCTGAAGGAGAAGCTGCTGTACAGCTCCTGTTCAAACAGGCTGCTCCCGTCCTGCAGGGGGCGACACCCTGGGTCAGAACACTGGTGCTGTTACAGCAGGACCTCTGGGTCAGACCCCTGCTAACCTGGCACCCAGCACCCAGCACCCTGGGTCAGACTGTGTCTCAGACACCCTTGGTCAGACCACGGTCAGCTAACCTTGCTCAGACCGCCAGCTAACATAGCAGCAGTCCTACAGCAGTCCTACAGTGGTTAAAGTAGAGCTTCTGACCAGAGTGGGGGATCATCCTTCAGAGTGGGGAATCCTCCCTCAGAGTTGGGGATCACTCCTTCAGAGGGGGAGATCCTCCTTCAGAGTGGGGATCCCACCGTCAGAGTGGGGGATCCCTCCTTCAGAGTTGGGGATCCCTCCTTCAGAGTGGGGATCCCTCCTTCAGAGTGGGGGATCCCTCCTTCAGAGTGGGGGATCCCTCCTTCAGAGTGGGGATCCCTCCTTCCAGGGATGATCATACAGGCAAAACATTTTAAATGGGTGATGGGGTGCTGTCCGGTTGACCATGAGGAGGGAGCCCACCCACCTTGATGTCCAGCACCCTGATGTAGTAGGACCTCTGGGTGTTGTCCTTCACCAGACAGGCCACCCCGCAGCACCGCTTGGCCCAGGAGAAGCTCCGGTCGGCGGCGTAGACCTGGACCACGGCGGAGCACAGGGCCTGGGGCACACAACACACAACACCTGGTCACCTGGTCACAGTCTGCTACTGGGTATACCGGCCGCTGCCCATTACAACCAGTGAGGCTAATAGTCTAAACCGATATTTGACTCATTAACGCCAGGCCACACCATTACACACACACACACAGTCACAAACACACACATTATATACCAGTCCCTCCAGAAAAACGTGATTATACGATCGCATAATTCAATGCATAATCAGCCAAAGTCTGCATATTCATGAGGGGCCGCATTTTTTCAAATATGCCACACTTTCACCGCATAAATTGCAGGTTTTCGCGGGGCTTGCATGATTTCATAATCCCCGCGTTTTCGTTGCAAAGAAATCACATATATCTTAGCATAAAGTTAAAAAATGTTGCTTTTACATCATACAAGAGCAGCCATTTCCCCCTGTTGCCATGGGAACGTTATGAAGTGACGTAATTGCGCGACGTGAACGTCATCGAAAAGCTGAATTTTTCGCAAGTTCGAACATTTTTTTTTCGCAGGGGGCATTTTTTTTTCGCCCCCTGCATTACCTGGTAGGCCATATCCATTCTGCTACTGGGTATACCGGCCGCTGCCCAGTACAACCACAATGATGTTAATAGTCTAAACTGACATTTGACTCAATGACGAGGCCAGGCCAACGGCCTCCCAGGTCTGCCCCGCTGAAAGAGGGAGACCTGCCCTGTACATCTACCTCGATCATCTGTTCCACTAGGGCCCCCAGAGTCTAGCCCCGGCCCCAATTGTCTAGCCCCGGCCTTGGCTGCAGTCACCCTCCACCTCGGGGTTCAGCCTGAGCCGACCCTGCCTGACCCCGTCTGAACCTCACGCACTGGCTCGTGCTACGATGCGCAACGCCTGCAACATTAAGCGTGCAGAAACTTACCAGGCACTTCTTGCCCAGGTACCCGAAGAGGCAGTCGTTCTCCTGCGGCGTGAGCAGGATGGAGCCGGTGTGGGCCGCCCGCCGGCCCGGCTGCTGCCCGGACATCTCACTGAGCTGGTGATCAACACCGATGATGCATGGATATCTGCAACCTTAGATCAAACCCATGCACACGCAGGTTCTGTTGGCCTGCAGAGCGATCATCGCATTCGCGTGTCTATGTCTATGTCTCTGTCTCTCTCTCTCTCTCTCCCCCTCTTCTCTCTCTCTATCTCTCTCCCTCTCCCCTCTCCGCCTCGCGTTGGCCGGTAGCTTCACTGGTCCCGCGGTTCGGGCGACGTCCCGGGGACCACCCGGGGTTTGTGTACAAGGTGAAGGGAAACTTTGCTCCCTGAAGTCCGGCTGCAGCACTAGGCTGAACCCAACATGGCAGCAACACGGGAGAGACCACTCCGGAAAGAGGAGAAACGCAGGGGGATCCGACCTCGTCCTGAAGAGTAGTTATCCGCACATGGACGTTGACCGCCGCACGGTCAGCTGATGAGACGCCTCAACCTGCTCAGCGCATCCGCTCCTCTAGTCGGGTACCACCTCAACATCCTCCGGTCGGGGAACATGTGACCCCTTCTGCACCAAGACGCTGCAGGAGGAATGCAGCAGCCTGGGAGGGCGGGCCATAGCGTCACGGGGGGCGGGGCCAGGGGTGATTGACGTGTTAAAATAGATTCTACTGTACCGGCAAAAGATACACCGTTAACCGTGATCTACTTTATTGGTGCACATTCCTCACAACTGCGCCATGCATCTCATGGGAATTTTATTTTGTATTTCATTATTCCAGTTTACCTTTTATGCTGCTTATAATTAATTATATATTGTGTATACATCTTACCTCTTTGTCATTTAACCGGGCGGATATTTGTGTTTTAATTCACCAATGTGATTATGATTTTCCAGAGGTGTTAGTTGTTTATGTTTCTTTAGTCCTTATAGCGGTTATAGCCATGTAGAGTATTGTTATTACTCTTATAGACATGAGGGCATGTTATTACTGTTATAAAAGACATGAGGGCATGTTATTACTGTTTTTAAAGACATGATGAGATTCTTATTACTGTATAGGAGACATGAGGGCATGTTATTACTATTATTAAAGTCATAGGGGATGTTATTAGTATTATTAAAGACATGAGGGCATGTTATTACAGTTATTAAAGACATGTAGAGTATTGTTATTACTGTTATTTAAGACACTAGGGCATGTTATTACTGTTATTTCAGTCATGGGGTCATGTTATTACTGTTATTAAAGATACAACATGTTATTGGAGAAATTAGGGTATTGATTTAGTTATTAAAGACATGAGGGCATGTTATTACGGTTATTGAAGACACATGGTATTCTGTACAGTGTTTATCCCTGAAGGTGGGAGGACAGATGGGAGTGGGCCTCCGGCTAAACCCTGAAGCGAATTAGCAAGACGCTAATCCAGAGTTAGCCAGCAGGTCACATGTACTTTAGTTACAAACACAAACACACATCTCCCCCCCCACACACGCACACACACACACACACACGCACACACGCACGCACACACGCACACACGCACACAGAAACACAGAAACACAGAAACACACACCTATCTATCACTCTATCTGTTAAATTTAAAAGAGCTTTATTGGCATGGAAAAACGAAAATGTAAATGACCAGAGGAGCACTGTAAATGTGTGTTTCTCTGTGGTCATGTGAGTGATGAGTGGACTGTGGGGCATTCATACAGCGGCCCTACGTAATGTCCACACAATACTCCATTATGTCCCCTCCTCTCACCGCTCCGACGACATATCAAACCACTTGTTGAAACGTCGCTCCCTTCCTTCTGAGTTCTACTGTGCTGATCGCGGTTTGAACCTAAGCCTTGGTGGGTCCTACGCTGCCGATGTCTTCTGGCTGAACGGCTCTCTGTGGATATCACCGCTGGAGTGTGAGAGCTTTATGCTCAATTGTCCAACCAGAAAATCTGGTCCGGAGTGTTTGGCTGTAATCTAATCTCCTGCAGAAAGCCTTTGTGTTCCCAGACACACCGGACTGCTCCTCAAACGGGGTTCTGTCCCTTCTGAACACAATGACATATTTGGGCCTTTTAGTTTAGGACTGAGCATGAGTGAATAAGGGGCATGTTGAAACGCTCACCACTAGATGGCACCACACAGTCAGGTCTGAAGCCCCAGTGGTCTACTTGATGGTCACGTGACCGTGTCCTTCTCCCAGCTGCTCATCCATGTCTCCTCTCTGATTGGCAGTCAATGGCAGATCAAAGATGGGGCAGGAGGAGGGTGGAGGAGGAGGGTGGTGGAGGGGGGTGGAGGAGGAGGGTGGAGGCTGGAGGAGGAGGAGGGAGGAGGAGGAGGAGGAGGGTGGTGGAGGAGCAGGGAGGAGGAGGAGGGTGGAGGAGGAGGAGGAGGGTGCAGGAGGAGGAGGGTGCAGGAGGAGGAGGGTGGAGGAGGGGGAGGGTGGAGGAGGTTGAAGGAGGAGGAGGGTGGAAGAAGAGGATGGAGGTGGGTGATGGAGTGAGTAGGAGGACAGAGGGTGGAGGATGATTAGGAGGGAGGAGGAAGTTGACGGAGGGGGTAGGGGTTGGAGAAGGATGTGGGAGGAGGCATTAGAGACCATACAAGAATTTCAATTAAGAAATATTTCTGAACCTTATGCACTGATAATCTTGATGGTCAATTGTTGAAATTAGCTGCCAGCCATGTATCGTTTCCTACAGCCCATAAATTTAACAACTGTCTGCTCTAATCCAAAGTGTTCATCCAGCTGATTGGAAAGAAGCTAAAATCATTCCACTCATAAAATATAAGAATCGTGCTTCTAATGCTCCCAATAGTCGGCCTATAAGTATTTTACCAGTATTGAGCAAAATTAATTAAAGAAATTGTTTTTTTATCAAATAAAGGATTATATCACCAGTAATAAATTAACATCTAACTCACAGCATGCATATAGAGAAGGATATTCCATTTGCACTGCACTTGCAGAAATGACTGATGACTGGATGACTAACATTTAGTCGAGAATTAGGTGGGGCAGTTATGCTTGATTTTCGTGCAGCAGTAATTGACCATGAGCTGCTAATTGGAAAAGCTAAGAGTTATGGCTTTACATCTGCAGCAATAGCCTGGCCAGAGGACTATCTTACAGGATGAAAACAAAGTTTTTTTTCAAAGGCAGTTTTACAAACTCAAAGGTCATACACTGTGGTGTGCCACACAGCTACACCACACTGTGTAATTGCCTTGGTCCATTACTGTTTTCGATATTTACTAATGATTTGCCGCTATGTACAAAGAATGTCAATATTGGAATGTATGCCGAGGACAACACTGTTTACTGTGCTGATATTCTGTGTAATGAGCTAACAGCTAACTTAAATGATTCATTCAATTATGTATTTAACTGGGTCAATGAGAATAAAACTGGCTCTCAACACTGAAAAGACTAAATTTATTGTGTTTTGCTCAATATATATGCTGGCAAAAAAAACTCAGTTAAATTTAGTTATAGGTTGTCAGGGCCGTCGATAAGGGGTGAAAGGTGATGACGATTCTAGGGGCCCACAGCCCAGGGGGGGCCCATGGCAATAAAAAAAAAAAAAAAAAAAAAAAAAATGAACTACCAGCCCACAGTACTAGCCCCCCCCCCCCCCCCCCCCCCCCCCGTCAACAATCCAGCGCAGGGGGGCCCATCAGTACATCTTGTATAGGGGCCCAGGACTTGTAGCAACGGCCCTGTAGGTTGTACACCCATTCAAGTTAACACAATAAAACTCTTGGGTCTTACCATTGTTGATTCACTGTCCAGGTCAGTTCACATTGACATCATTATCTCAAAAATGTTGTACATGCTTTGGTCTTGTCAAACCTTGAGTATTGTACAAATATCTGGTCATCAGCAACCAAAAAAGACTTGCATAAACTTCAGGTAGCTCAGAACACAGCAGCCCGTTTGGCACTGAGCTGCTCCATTCACACTAACACTGAAGTAAGGCATTAGCCTGTCATGGTGCCATGTCACGCAAAGTTTGTGTTTGTTTTATTTTGTAGTTCCCTTCTCCCTCTCGTTTCAGGCACTTGACTTCCTCCACTGTGATTGCCTCCCCGGTCTCTGATTCGTCTCACCTGTGTTCCCCTCCCTCATGCATAAATAGCCTTTGTTTTCCTTTGTCTAATGTCAGTTCCAGTCCAAGTTTTTTGTGCCCAGACACTTGCAGATACTACTGCATTTAATTGTGTTTTGTATCCCCCTTAGCGAGCATCTTTTGTTATAGTTTTGTATTCTCCATGAGAGCATTTTTTTGTCACCATTTTCTACTAAAGCGTTTTTGGTTTAAACATACTGCCGTCTTTTGAGTTTTGCGTCTGAGTCCCTGTCTCCGAGTCAAGTCGTGACACATGGCTCACAATAAAACAAAAGGTCTCTCTTAATCTCTTGTTGTTCCTAAGGTCAGTCATAAACTGAAAAAAGACCTGCCTTCTTTGCTGAAGGTTTAGTCAGTGTGTCTGACAGACACGGTCATAGCACTATAGGAGCAAATAACAGACATCTAGCTTTACCCAGACCAAGGTCCAATCTACTTAAAAATACCATCATTTATAGATCAATTTCATTATGGAATCAACTGCCAAAAAACATAGCAAATACAACTTCAAAAGGTCTGCAAAAAAACATGTGGTCCATTTGTAATGCATATACATTTTTAATGTTTTCATTTATTTTTGTAGCTTTCATATCTTTTTTAATTTTGTTATATTTGTGATTCTGATATTTATCATCATACTGTTCTTTATTATTGTCGATTATTTGTCTATTTTTGTTTGACATAATGTAAAAAAAAAAAAAGGCTATATTTTTTGTTTCGTATATATATAAAGTGATTGGAGGTGGATATGAAGGGTGGAGGAGGCAGAATGCTGAGTCAGGGGGGTCCCCAATGTCCCCAGTCTACCTGCAAGACGTCCAAACCCCGACCTGCTCTTTGATGACATGCACTTCAACTCACCTGCTCTTGATGACATTCTGATATGACCTCACTCAGGAACAGTGTGACCATGAGTGTTTGGGTCTGTGTGAAGGGGTGAGGACATGAGCACCAGCGTTGAGGGGGTAATGAGGCCAGCAAGGAGGAGCCATCTCTGACCAGTAACACCAGTACTCTCACTAACACCAGTGGCTCCCAGTCAGGCCTGCCCCGTCTACACCAGTCCAGTTCCTGTTGACGGCTGGATGAAGATGTATTCGGAGAACAACAGCGTTCAAATTATTTGAAGTAAACAGCGGATTAGATCTGTTTGTGCAAGACGGCGCTGGGAGGACGTGAAGGTAGGTAGCTATGAAGCTTAACTAACCCCATCAGGACTCTAACTCCACCTCCCTACTGCCTCAGGGCTCCCGTCACTGTGGTTCTCCGTCAGAGGGGAGGGTTTTCCTGCAGAAATCCTCCACCGACAATATATAGATCTAGAATCTCAACGTTTACAGTATGTGCTTCTTGCCGGGCTGCCCGGCAAGAAGCCCGGTTATGATCCATAACACTTGACCCCACACAGGTCCGTTCTGATGAAAGCCGTGCCAGTACCACTTGTTTTAATGTTGTGTATGGGTCCGATGTGTAATCTCATGGTAGTGCCTCTGAGGACAGAGGCCTGTTGTGTGGTGGAATGCAGAGCGGGCAAACCTCATTATCCATCTCTTTGTTCACCAGCTGAGGTTTGTCTCTGCTCACTGGAGCTCATCGTGTGGTTTCCCTCAGCATCACCGACCCGCTGATCATGTGTCCTCTCCTCCTCCTCCTCCTCCTCATCCCTCTCTCCTTCCTGTTTCCTCTCTTCTCCTCCTCCTCATCCCTCTCGCCTCCGTGTCCTCTCCTCCTCCTCCTCCTTCTCTCCTTCCTGTTTCCTCTCTTCTTCTCCTCCTCCTCATCCCTCTCTCCTCCATGTATCATCTCTTCTCCTCATCTGTCTACTCATCCTACCTCTCTCCTCTCATCTAACCATCTCTTCTCTTTCTCCTTTCTTCTCCTCATGCCTCCTCTCTCCCCATCCTCATGTGGCTGGTCCAGGAGCACTTGGGGACCATGCACCGGCTTGAGCTCCACCTCCTCCTCCACTTCCTGGTCTTGTGGGGTCCTGGGGGTCAGGGGGTCCTGGGGGAGCAGATGAAGCCGGCCCAGGCTCCCCTCATCCCCCACCGGCCCTTCCTGGTGGTCTGGAACGCCCCCACTGAGTCTTGCCGGCTGCGCTTCGAGGTTGACCTGGACCTGAGCGTGTTTGACATCGTGGCCAACCTCAACGAGACGCTGAGCGGGCCCAATGTCACCATCTTCTACCACAGCCACCTGGGACTCTACCCCTACTACTCCAGCAGTGGGGCGGCAGTCCACGGGGGCCTGCCCCAGAACCAGAGCCTCCCCAAGCACCTGAACAAGGCCCGGGACGACATCGACAAGCTCATCCCTCACAAGGACTTCCGGGGGCTGGGCGTCATCGACTGGGAGAACTGGAGGCCCCAGTGGGTCCGCAACTGGGGATCCAAGGACATCTATCGCAACCGGTCCAGGGAGCACGTCCGCTCGCTCCACCCCACCTGGCCCGACGGCAAGGTGGAGAAGGAAGCCAAAGAGAGCTTTGAGCGGTCGGGGCTGGCCTTCATGAACTCCACCCTGGCCCTGGCCGAGGGCCGCCGGCCGGCCGGCCTCTGGGGCTTCTACCTGTTCCCCGACTGCTACAACTACGGCTACAAGCGCCACCCCCAGCGCTACACCGGGGAGTGTCCCGACGCGGAGCACGTGCGCAACGACCACCTGATGTGGC
The DNA here is from genome assembly GCF_902167405.1 of Gadus morhua. Taxonomy (NCBI): domain Eukaryota; kingdom Metazoa; phylum Chordata; class Actinopteri; order Gadiformes; family Gadidae; genus Gadus; species Gadus morhua. Next base: position 12,046,759 of record NC_044056.1, on the reverse strand, counting down.
TGTGGCGGGAGAGCACGGCGCTCTACCCCTCCGTCTACCTGGACTACGAGCTGCGTTCCTCCGCCAACACCGTCAAGTTCGTCCACTACCGCGTCAAGGAGGCCATGAGGATCGCGTCCATCGCCCGCACGGACCACACGCTGCCCGTGTTTGTCTACTCCAGACCCTTCTACGCTTACACCTTCGTGGTTCTTTCAGAGGTGAGATCCTCTTTCAGAGGTGAGCTCATCCATCAGGAGAGTCACCTCCATAATATGGTATTAGTCTAGCCCTGAACCACAGTTAGGACAAGGAGAATCCCCCCCAGTCCAGAGGGAAGGAACCTTGAGATGAACACCGAACAGGGAGATCATGCCTAGTGTGTGCGCCTGCTTATTGAGGATATGCACTACAACCCACGTAGTTCATGATTGATGATGATTACCTCCCATCCCAGAAGGACCTGGTCTCCACCATCGGAGAGAGCGCTGCCCTGGGCGCTTCAGGGGTGGTTCTCTGGGGGTCCTCGGAATACGCTAGCTCACAGGTGAGTCCTACCCACAGACCTCCCTACAAATCGACCCACAGACAAACCTCCATGTTCCTCTGTCTTCCCCTGGCTCTAACATCTCCATGTTCCTCTGTCTTCCCTTGGCTCTAACATCTCCATGTTCCTCTGTCTTTTCCTGGCTCTTACATCTCCATGTTCCTCGGTCTTCTCCTGGCTCTAACATCTCCATGTTCCTCTGTCTTCCTCTGGCCCTAACACCTCCTCCCTCCAGAGGAACTGCCTGGCGGTGAAGCAGTACATCGACGGCCCGCTGGGTCACTACGTGGTCAACGTGACGTCGGCCGCCAAACTGTGCAGCCGGGCGCTGTGCCAGAAGAACGGGCGCTGCGTCCGCAAGAGCCTGGGCTCCGGCGCCATGCTGCACCTCCCCCGCCGCTCTTTCAGCATTCATCACCGCCCCCAGGGCCCCACCAGGAGTCCACCCCATGGGGCCCCACCACAGGGCCAAGGGGCCCCAGAGCCACACTACAGAGTCAGAGGCCGCCTCTCCCAGCAGGACCTCCTGGACATGAGGCACAGGTTCTCCTGCCAGTGCTACCAGGGCTGGACGGGGGTGCACTGTGAGGTGCCCCAAGCCCCGTCCCCTGGCCATGCCCCTCTGCCCCGCCCCCGGCACGGCGGGCTGCTTTCGTTTCACTCCTCCTGCCTCGTCATCATCACTTTCCTGGGCTTCAGTCTGCTCGTCAAGTACCTCACCCTTTAGACGGAGAGGGGAGAGAGACAGACAGACAGACAGACAGACAGACAGACAGACAGACAGACAGACAGACAGACAGACAGACAGACAGACAGACAGACAGACAGACAGACAGACAGACAGAGAGACAGACAGACAGACAGACAGACAGACAGAGAGAGGGAGACAGACAGAGAGAGAGAAAGACAGACAGACAGACAGACAGACAGACAAAGAGAGAGGGAGAGAGGCACAGCGAGAGACAGGAAGAGAGAGAGACAGGAAGAGAGAGAGGGAGAGAGAGAGAGAGAGAGAGAGAGAGAGAGAGAGAGAGAGAGAGAGAGAGAGAGAGAAAGAGAGAGAGACAGGTAGCGAAATAGAGCAAGAGACGAAGAGAGATAGGGAATGAGAAACCCAAACAAAGCTCATTACATTATGAGCTTTATTGGCGAAGAAAAGTACATTGTATATTAAACTGCTCTCCACTAGATGGCGACGTCCTGTCAGGCTGGACGGATAACCCGGTCCATCCAGCAGAGGAGGTGGATCATATGACCAACGGATCCTTCCATCTCACTGCATGCACCATTCATAAGAATTCTCCTGATGGTTTTTCATGGTATATCACCCTTGAAAAAGGGTGATATACCCCCCCGCGTCAACAACCTGGCGCAGGGGGTCCATCAGTACCTATAGTATAGGGGCCCAGGATTTGGTGCTACGGCCCTGCTTCTTGGTATACTACTATATACTTCATGAAAGATATACGTCATATATTAATATAATAAACACTTTATTTAACAAACTTCTCCTGACTCTCTCTCTCTCTCTCTCTCTCTCTCTCTCTCTCTCTCTCTCTCTCTCTCTCTCTCTCTCTCTCTCTCTCTCTCTCTCTCTCTCTCTCTCTCTCTCTCAGCACTTTATAATTACCTTGATTAGGGAGCGGTGTAAATGGTTACTCCAGCTGTCTCTTCCAGTCTCACTCTGTGATGATGGCTGATAGATACAGTATATGTAGTACTACTACATCTCTTTATCTATACCCGATATCTAACAATATATTTTATATTATATAGTACCACAGTACACAGTGCACAGATAGGCAGTACTGACATATAGTACCAACATAGTACTAGCATAGTACCAACATAGTACTAGCAGAGTACCACAGTACACAGATAGGCAGTACTTCATCTATGCCTGATATCGACAAATATATTATATATTATATCTATATGAAGGCATATAGATATAATATAGATTAAACATATACCCTATATCCACACCTATAGATATAATATATGACATCTGTATAAATATATACCCTCCATCTACAGATATGATATATCCCATCTACATACAGGCCTACAACATCTAAACATATAAACTATCTCTACACCAATATCCTTTGACCTCTATTGTACCAATGAACTCCGTCCATATATAACCTACAACTGCCCCAGAGATTCCCAGAGTAGGAAATGCCCTGAATTCTACCGTCTGCTAAGTGCCTGCAGTTCATCTCAACACGCTTCCATGGAGAGCGGGTTCCTCTGGGGTGAGAGAGAGCCCATGGTGATTCAGCTCATAAAGGCTCTGCTCCGAGGTTCCCAGGAGACGCAGCTTTCTGCTCGGAAACAAAACAACATACTGGGGAATAAACTTGAATCGCTGGTAGACTGGGAGGCTGGAGCCCATCGTCTGTGGGCTGGAGACCCCCATCACCACCGCGCTGGGCTGCAGACCCTCTCACCACACTATTTACTCCCTGCTGGAGACAGACGGACCACCGCAGCAGACCTCGTCGCTCTGTCTGTCCCACAGTTTCATCAACTCACTCTGTTGCAAACACATGGAGAGATCTGGTGACAGCAACCCGCACAAACACACACAGGACTGACTGACCGTAGCTACTAGTGGTGCTAGTGAGTACTAGAGAGTACTAACCGTACATACGGACACACAGTACCAACATAGCACTAGCATAGATCCACGGTACCACTGACATACAGGACCAACCTAGTACCAGAAGAGTACCACAGTACTACTGACAAACAGTACCAACACAGTACTAGCAGAGTACCACAGTAGTACTGACATACAGTACCAATATAGTACTAGGTAGTACCACAGTACACAGATAGGGAGTACTAACATAGTACTAGCATAGTACCACAGGATTACTGACATACAGTACCAACGTAGTACTAGCGTAATAACAGCATAGTTCTAGCAGAGTACCACAGAGAGGCAGTACTACTGTAATACAGTACCAACATAGCACTAGCATAGAACCACGGTACCACTGACATAAAGGACCAACCTAGTACTAGAAGAGTACCACAGTACACAGATAGGCAGTACTATTTGTGGTCCTGGCGCGAGTCCATGATTCTGAGCCGTCTGGGTCCATCAGGTCAGCGTGTGAAGGTCCTCCTCTCCTCTGAAGGGGATGGGGCGTCGAGCGTCTCAGATTGTTTGGGGGTCTCAGTGCGGCCGGGGGAGGTATGTTGGCAGCAGAGTTACGGTTCCACCACAGAGTGGTTCTCCTCTACAGAGGGGAGGGTTTTCTTTCAATAATCCCCCGACAACAATTCCTCTTTGATGATTGCCGGCGTTTAATGTGCGTCTCTCCGGGTTGCGTGCTCCCGTAAGGGGGAGTAATGTCCCGTGGATCAACGACGTCCAGCCAAA
>NC_044056.1:12030339-12037839 GCF_902167405.1 Gadus morhua | reverse complement strand
CGTGGGCACGGCGATGGGTGCTGCAAGACGTGTTGTAGCATAAACAAGCACCAGTGTGGTCTTCACAGAGCATAAAGAGGAGCAGAGCTTTCCACCCGTCGTGAAGATGTGGTGACCCTTCAGCCACACGGCCGTGTATCTCAGAGAGGAGACAAGCACAGCGTGAACCTCAGAACCACCGCAGTGGAGCCATGGAAACGTCATAAGAGCGTGGAGGGTTCAGAGCGTAACGAGCTGGTCTGCAGAACGCATTAGCTGCCAGGGTAAATATGCTGACTGGTTTGCATGGCGTCCAGGTCTCTGCAGTAAACTATTATCCATCAGGATGTGGGCAACCTTTCTCCAGCGGGCCCTGGAGGTCTCCAACACATCAGGAAGATATTCAGAACACAGACTCTTGCACCGCCAGAACCAAAGACCGATTAATGACAAATACCCTTCGTTCCTCCTTCCTAAATAGTAACTATTGCTATTCTAAATACATCCAGTGAATCGTGTAGGCTTTAGGCAGCAAATAACCGCGAGTGTTGAAGTATCAATGGAAAATGGCAACAGATGAAAGCCATTGTTGGTCTTTCCTAGTTCCCGACCCTAGGGAAACTTCAGGGGTCTCTCCCTCCAGTCATATAGTCATAAAACCAGCCACTACCTCCCATTTAACGAGAGGACTGGAACGATTCTCTGGTTTTGGAGCATTCCACAATATTCCACCGAACGAGTTCTTAACGCTGAGTGGACCTGTAGGGTCCACAGCCTCCTCCACGCTCGAGGAGGGTGTTTCATCCTCTGAGTGGAATACGATGAACAGCCGATGTATGTGGGAGATCCTGGGTGACCTCAGTGGGCTCTGACGAGGGCCATAGGCAATGACTGCCATCCATTGTTAAATTTTTCTCTCTCTCTCCCTTTCTGAATCTGAATCGCCTTCAGCCTGCCTCTCCTCTGCCTCCCGGCCTCTCTCAATCTCCCTCTTCTCTCACCCCCCCAGGATGAAGGCCAGATCCTGACCCTGGTCTCCCGATGGCTGTAGCGGGGCCCGATTGGGCCCCTGTGGTGTGGGCCCTGGGCTGCTCCTGGCTCCTCCTCCTCCTCCACGTCTCCTCCGCCGAGAAGCCTGCCAAACTGCCGCTGCTCGGCCGCAAGCCCTTCATCTCCGCGTGGAACGCCCCCCTGGACGTGTGCGCCGGCAAGTACAACATCAGCCCCGACATCGAGCACCTCTTCCACATCCAGGGCAGCCCCCGGCGCTCCCACACCGGCCAGAGTGTCACCATCTTCTACGCCAACCGCCTGGGCCGCTACCCCTACTACACCGAGCAGGGCGCGGCCGTGCAGGGGGGCCTTCCGCAGAACTGCAGCCTGGACCTGCACCTCCTGCAGGCCCGGCGGGACATCCTGCACTTCCTGCCCGCCGAGGACTTCCGGGGCCTGGCCGTCATCGACTGGGAGTACTGGCGGCCCCAGTGGAGCCGCAACTGGCACCGCAAGGACGTGTACCGCAGGCGGTCGCGGGAGCTGGTGGCCGAGGAGTACGCCAACGCCACGGCGGAGCAGGTGGAGGAGCTGGCGCGGAAACGCTTTGAGAAACGGGCGCGGGCGTTCATGCAGACGACGGTCCAGCTGGGGCTGAGCCTGCGGCCCCAGGCCCTGTGGGGCTTCTACCTCTACCCCGACTGCCACAACTACAACGTGCTGCAGGACGACTACGCGGGCCGCTGCCCGCTGCCCGAGAGGCAGCGCAACGACGAGCTGCAGTGGCTGTGGAACAGCAGCGCGGCGCTCTTCCCCTCCGTGGCCATCAGGAAGAGCCAGAGCAACAGCATGAGCAACCTCCACTTCTCCAACAATCGCATCCGCGAGGCGCTGCGCGTGGCCGGCCTCACCTCCCGGGACTACGAGCTGCCCACCTACGTGTACCTGAGACTGGGTTACCGCGACGACGCCCTCGCCTTCCTCACCAACGTGAGTGATGTCATAACCAACGGCCCATGACCACCAAGTTATTAAGATGTATCCAAACACTGATCCATCCCAGTAGAAGACCTTCAGTAGCTGTCAGGTTCTGTGCACCCAGCGGTGAACTATGCAGTACAGAACGTTACTCTTACATCCAGCTGCACAGCTTGCAGCACGCTCTAGAGGACAGGCCCAGTAATACACTTCAAAATTGGTTTTGTGGTTTTAGTGTTTAGTTTAGACTTGACTCAACAAGGCTACAAGCTCTTAATTCAGATAGTGTACTCTGTCACTATAAGCAAAGGAATCATCCAGCGAGTATTTCGCCAGATGTACTGTATATCTAGTCCATGACGCCCCCTTGTGGACACACGAGGTACAGCCTGCTCACAGTGTGGTTTCCTCCGCAGAGAGACCTGATCCACACCGTGGGGGAGAGCGCCGCCCTGGGGGCCGCAGGCTTTGTCATCTGGGGCGACCTGAACCTCACCTCCTCCAAGGTACGCACACCACAACGCCGCTCTCTGATTGGCTGAGATACTGCTAAGTGACAGCACTCTGCACTAACTCCAGTCCAGAAATACAGAGCTGGGGTTAAGTCAGAGTTGTGTTATTGTTTAGTTAGGGGTTAGAGTAAAGGTTGAGTAAGGGTTGTGTTGGGGTTCAGTTAGAGTTGTGTTGGGGTTGTGTTGGTGTTGTGTTGGGGTTGTGTTGGGGTTGAGTTAGAGTTGTGTTAGGGTTGTATAAGGATTGTGTTGGGATTGTGTTAGAGTCGTGTTGGGGTTGAGTTGGGTTTGAGTTGAGGGTTATGTTGCCGTTGTATTGAGTCTGGTTCTGTTCCTCAGTTCAACTGCTCCAAGGTGACCTCCTTCGTGAGCACGCGTCTGGGGCGCTACATCGCCAACGTGACGCACGCCGCCCAGGTCTGCAGTGACTTCCTGTGTCAGAGCAACGGGCGCTGTGTGCGCCGCGACCCCCTGGCCCGCCACTACCTCCATCTAAGCCCTCTCAGCTACGCCCTCCACCCCGCAGCCGGCGGGGGCTTCGTCGCCGCGGGCTCGCCGTCGTCACATGACCAGGCGCTGCTCGCCAAGCGCTTCCGCTGCCACTGCTACCAGGGCAACGCCGGGGCCCGCTGTGACAGCCTGAACCTCCTGGATGAGGGGGAGGAGAAGGAGGAGAGGAAGGGGGAGCAGGAGGTCACAGAGGAGGAGAGGCGGAGGTTGGAATGGGAGGCGGAGCAGTGCGAGGAGGAAAGCCTGGCCCCTCCCACAGGCAGCCATCTTGGCTTGACTCTATGGCTCCTCCTGGTTCACCTGGCGTTAGTCTGGATAGCGCTGTGAGGCGTGACCACCTTGCATGACAAGACAGAGACCTGGAACAATCACTGTAGAGGAGCCACCGTGGAGAAACCTTTAGCAACAGACTCCAGAGACTGAGGGACCAACCAGAGACTGAGGGACTAACCAGAGACTGAGAGACTAACCAGAGACTGAGAGACTAACCAGAGACTGAGGGACTAACCAGAGACTGAGAGACTAACCAGAGACTGAGAGACTAACTAGAGACTAACCAGAGACTGAGAGACTAATCAGAGACTGAGAGACTAACCAGAGACTGAGAGACTAAACAGAGACTAACCAGAGACTGAGAGACTAACCAGAGACTGAGAGACTAACTAGAGACTAACCAGAGACTGAGCGACTAATCAGACACTGAGAGATTAACCATAGACTCAGGGACTAACCAGAGACTGAGAGACTAAACAGAAACTAACTGGAGACTGAGAGACTAAACAGAGACGGAGAGACTAACCAGAGACTGAGAGACTAACTAGAGACTAACCAGAGACTGAGAGACTAAACTGAGACTAACCAGAGACTGAGAGACTAACAAGCGACTGAGAGACCAACCAGAGACTGAGAGACTAACCAGGGACGAACCAGAGACTGAGAGACTTGAGAGGCTCAACATGGACAGATGGTTCATATCTGAGGTACCAGGGTGGTCTACAGCACTTGTTTTATATACTGCTGCTTTTATGAGACAATCCGAACATCTAAGACATCAGCAAAACTATTCAACACAGATTGAAAGCAGAAATCTTTCAATGCCACCAAATTATGTCGTTTGTTTACCGAATGTATAAGTTCATGATATTTAGTTGATTATAGTAGCACCAAATGTTTAATAACAGACATTGTTTTATATATGTCATGGCTTTATCCCGGTGTCATCTTCCTTCATAGTACTGGAGGAGTGGCGGACGTACGTGTGACCGCGTCGCCTTACAGTGTCAATACTCACCCAAAGTCCTACCTCACCTGAGAACTGGAGTGACTGTGTGTTGTGCAACGCCCCCCGAGAGAGGGAGGGAGTGCGAACGAATTTTTCTGTCTTCTGCTCTTTCCTGGGCTCTCTTTATAACTCTCAATCTTACCAGCTTCAACAACATACTCATAGCAACCTTCCTATAATGAGCTACCTATTATTACCTACGCTATGCAGTGCAGTAGTTTGGAGAGCAGCTTTAGACCAGCGAGGTGGTAGACTTTAGACCAGTTAGGAGTCCAGTCCGGCTTCTCAAACAGAAGCAGCATGGAGACAAGGCAACGGGTGGAAACGTGAATGTCGATGCACTACAAATAAAGAAGTTTTATATTTTAAGTCTCTTGTTTTGATTCTGCTTTGAAGACCTCACATCAAATTAATCAGTTTGACACAGCCTCTTCACCTTTAAAACATGCGTCCTAAATCACATCGTGTCATAAACAAATCAAGCCAAGCATGAAAGGCCCTGTGAAATAAAAGTGTCTTTAAGGATTGATTTCTTTAGTAGCAGTGAAGGAGTAAAGAGTTCATATCTGCAGGGCTGACGTCAACCCGTTCCAGAACTCCAGTCCTAAACGAAGATTACCATACATTACGAGTAAATAATCCTTTTTGTATTTGTCATACAAAACAGCAAATATCTACATGACTTAAAACAGGAACAGCATAATACAATGTTATATAAAGTTATATAATAAATAATTAATTAAAAGCAAGCTATCAACAAGTAGCCTAACGTGTTGAACATTACATTGAATACTTTTGCTAACAATATAGCTTTTATGCCAATGTGTAGTCGTATAACACCGTATACATCTGAGCCCACAACTATACTAAAAAAGTTTACTACTTTCTTCATTTTACATTACATTGGCATCGTTAAATGAAATTCCCGTTTGCATTTCGGCAATGAGTATCAGTCAGGCCCGTCAGGCCTCTGCTGGGCAGCCATTGAATTCGGAAAATGACCTCGAACAAACAGCGCTCAAAAGACTGCAGCCAATCAGAGGGACGCTCAAAAGACTACAGCGAATCAGAGGGACACTCAAAAGACTACAGCCAATCAGAGGGACGCTCAAAAGACTGCAGCAGAAATTTGGAAACTCACCGGAGTTTCTAACCCTTTCTGGAAAAAATGAATTGGGCAAATAAACGGATACATATTAACAAAAGCTGTTGAATTGATTAAATTACCAGTAGTCGTTATTCTGCACGTCATTAAATCGCTCCCTTTTTTTATAATGTTTTCCACACTTGCTGCCTCACGCTGGAAGAAACGGTCTACCTCTTCAGTTCAGCCAATCAGAGATACAGACACAATCAGAGACACCTTACACTGCCGTGACATACACTTGATTCAGCCAATCACAAAGCGCCCTCTATTGCCATTACACTTCATCAATCACATTAACAATCGCAAAAATAACATTCATGAAATGAATTATCTTATATTATAATCTATACATTTTTGGGCAGTGTTCCTAGAATAAACCCACAAACGACCCTGCTTAAATATGATGTAACGTAATATCTTCAATATATATATTCTTCACTATATATATATATAATGGTAATGATTTCATATTTAATTGGAATTCACCGTATGTGTAATAAATAAATAAACACACCAAATACAAATGAAGACCCTTAAGCACACATTACATTACAAGCATTAACACATTAATGTATTCAACGCACACAACATTAAAACGGTTGCTTGCATTAAATCACCGCTGCCATACTTCAGTAGCAGGGGCAGGTGTCAGGTGAAGAGAAGGATTGAATTGAATTGTTTATTTGATCCACAATCAGCACTCTCATACACAGACGAGTGCTGTTCTTCCTGAGGTCAAAAATTCCAAATTGCATGTCCTTTTTTACATACAATAATGCTTTCACAACAGTATACAACACAAACAAAACATTCAACAAAAAGAGGAAATAAAAATCATTTAAATTGGTTAATATTATTCAGAGAAAGAAAAAAAATCATGTAACACCTTATGTCAACAAATATGATTTCAATTTGATTTTAAAGGCCATCTTACTTGTTTAATTTACCAAAAGACGTGGTAAAGGATTCCAAGCTACCATTGCTCTGTAGTGCAGTGTTCTCTGTCCAGCCCCTGTTTTATAAACAGGCAGTAGCAATCTCCTCTCAGAAGACTGACGTGTAGAGTAATCGTGCATATCATAGCAAAACATCAAGTTATTAAACAGGCCTGTTTGCTGTTAATCAGCGGCAGTAGCTCAGGAGGTAGAGCGGGTTGGCTGGTGACCGGAAGGTTGCTGGTTCGATCCCCGGCTCCTCCTAGCTGAGTGTCGAGGTGTCCCTGAGCGAGACGCCCTACCCTGACTGCTCTGGGCAGAGAGGTGTGGCGTCCCTTGTCTGTATAAGCTATCGAAAGGAATGACGATGGTGACCCATCGTTACTCCCGAGTTACTCCTGAGGATACTCCTGAGGAGTTACTCCTCGATAAAATGAAAAAATGTTAATGGATGGCCTTTGGTGAGTGTGTCTCCAGCGTGAGAGGGCGGGTCACCTGCTGGGACCTGCTCACCCTGGTCCACACCACCCCTCACTAACACCATCAGACTTCTGCATACGTCCTGCAATAGACAGACTTGAAGTCAGGAGTTACTATGGCAACCACTTTATTTCCCAACAGGATATCAGATTACAAACATAAAGCACACATTCCTGGCATGTTGGGCTGGATACACAAGCACTAGCACATCCTCGGTCGGGTACTTCCACCTTTGAACTTTTAGACTTTTAACATTTAAGACCTGGTCCAGACCCCTGTAAGACCTGGTCCAGACCCCTCTTAGACCTGGTCCAGACACCTGTTAGACCTGGTCAAGACCCTCTAAGACCTGGTCCAGACCCCTCTAAGACCTGGTCCAGACACCTCTAAGACCTGGTCCAGACACCTCTTAGACCTGGTCCAGACCCCTCTAAGACTTGGTCCAGACAGCTCTTAGACCTGGTCCAGACCCCTCTACGACTTGGTCCAGACAGCTCTTAGACCTGGTCCAGACCCCTCTAAGACCTGGTCCAGACCCCTCTAAGATCTGGTCCAGACACCTCTAATACTTGGTCCAGACAGCTCTTAGACCTGGTCCAGACACCTCTAAGACTTGGTCCAGACAGCTCTTAGACCTGGTCCAGCTACCATCTAGAGCTGGTCTCCAACCCTCTTAGACCTGGT
>NC_044056.1:11920339-12025339 GCF_902167405.1 Gadus morhua | reverse complement strand
GGCGGCGCTCCTGCCTTGCCCCAGCAGCTATACTGGGGCACATTCCAGGTCGTAGGACCCTTCAGCTGAACATGAATGGATGTTCCAGAGCAGAACAAAGAGCGCTTCAATGAGGGAATTAAACGGCGGAGAGCTGTTGTTGTGTTGAGTTGGGTCGCACCACAACACACCACAGAACCACAACACACCGCAACGCACCGCAACACACCACAGAAGCACAACAACACACCAATGCACCACAACGCACCACAACATACAACAATACACCACAACACACCACAATACACCACAATGCACCCCAACGCACCGCAACAAACCACAGAACAACAATAACACACCAACGCACCGCAACGCACCACAACATACAACAATACACCACAACGCACCACACATCAGCAACACACCACAACGCACCACAGCTTGTTGGTGTTGTTCTGAAGAAGATATGGATAGTGGTCCCTTCTAGATAAAGTCTTCCAGAACGTTCTTTGCTGTACATTTGAACTGTTTATTCAACTTGGTTGTAAGTTCATAGAAATGCTTTAAAGATGGAGGCCATGACGGTAGAAACAAAAGAGCCAGTGTGAGAACGGAGGAGAGAGCTGGTGTGAAAATAGGTTTTCTTTCTCTCCCCCGTCCTCCTCCCCCTCTCTCTCACTCCTTTCCTCCTCTCCGGCAGAACAATGCGCTGTCTGTTGAGGATCTGGTTAGGCTGTCAGCCTGGAAACATCAGGGGGGAGGGAGGGAGGGATGGAGGGAGGGAGTGATGGAGGGAGAGGGGGGGTGAGGGAGAGGGGGGAGAGGGAGAATTATTCTCACAGTGGGAATATAACCCCTCACTGTGGCTGTGTAAGTGCCTTGCTCTCATAAGGGGAATGGAACCCCTCATCCCGGCCATGTTGGTGCCTTGCTTTAGACATGGTCACATTCCATGTTGTAGGAACTCTTTCATTCAGTCCTCTGATATCAACCAGACTGTGAGTAGATCAGCCAAGGGGAGGGGGGGGTCCTTAAAGGAGACAACAACAGGTTAATGGGGGGGGGGGGGGGGTTAAAGGAGACAACAACAGGGTAATGGGGGGGGGGGGGGTCCAGGGTTTAGTGGGGGGGTTGGATCCCAGGCGATGACCTAGAAGCGCTTGACGATTTAAACAAAGGGCTGAGTGGAGACAATACAGCCCTTATCCCCCTGACAGCATTATTATACAGAGCTACAGCTAGCAGGCTAGCATTATTATACAGAGCTACAGCTAGCAGGCTAGCATTATTATACAGAGCTGGAGCAAGCAGGCTAGCATTATTATACAGAGCTACAGCTAGCAGGCTAGCATTATTAAACAGAGCTACAAACAGCAGGCTAGCATTATTATACAAAGCTACATCTGGCAGGCTAGAATTATTATACAGGGCTACAGCTAGCAGGCTAGCATCATTATACAGAGCTGGATAGCAGGTCAACTGGATAGCGGATTATTTGGTCAACAGGCTGCCTGCATAGCAGGTGAACTGGGTAATATGGTAACTGGATATCAGGCTAACTGGTTAGCACCTCACTGGATAGCAGGATTGTTAACTGGATAAAAGGCTAACTAGTTAGCTGGAAAAGGTTGGCACAGCCATAGATTGAGAGTGGGGAGGAGGGGGGGGAAACAGACCGATGTTGATCTGCTAAAACAGAGATAGTTCTGTTGAAGACATCTGGAGAGATTATGATAATGAGATATGGATATTCATGAGGTGCTATGGTCAACAGTTATGAATTAATGAGCTGGTAGAACAAAGAACTACCACTCCATTCTGGAATCCCGAATAATTACATAAAAACAGACGGTGTGTTGTTGGGTGGATGTGTGTGACAGCGTGTAGTCGTCACTATATTTAGTTGGGAGAAGTTAATTCCATATACTCATCGACCAATCAGGCCACAGAACACAACCCTGTGAGAGAGACGTCGCTGAGCCCAACGTGCCGTTGACCAAACCCTGGTTTGTCCCAACATTGTTGACCAAACCAAACCACCGTCGACCAAACCCTTCTCCACCTCGAACGAACCTCATGAACGACTTCCAATCGTATCACAGTGTAGTTTATCCTATCAGATAACAGCTTCGTTTGACGATCTAAAACAAACGGAATCCAAAAGTGCCGGAAAAATATTTTTTCACCTTTCATTATATATAATAATATAATATCATGAATAGAATAGATAATATAATGCACATATAATGCATATAATAACATAAAACATGTAACAATGTAATAAACTTAACAATATAATATAAAGATACAATATTTAATGTAATACATATTATAATACTTTATATGATAAACACAAAACTAAGTGCCCCTGGTCACTCGTCCTGAACCCCCTATGAGCCAGTGACCGCTCATCACGTGACCTTTAACCTTTGATCAAAATCTTTAACGTACACTGGAAACTCATCCATTTTTTTATTTATTAAAGTGACAGTAACTCACTAAAATAACTTCTCGTATCTCTCTTTAAATATCAAACACATCAACAGACTCACAGAGAGACACACGCTACATCATCAATCACACATGTGCAGACGTTAACAAGTTCAATAGAAACATCATCTGAAATAAAATCGTACCAAAATAAATGTGCAAATTCTGAGTCTTAACACTGGTGAGTGAATACCACATTACTGATAAACTCTGGGATCGTAAGTGGAATCTATGCTATCAAGTGTTTGTTCATCTAAGAGCGAAGAACGAAGGTACAAACCAACACCAACTAACGTACGACTGAACGGGACGCTCGTACGTACGGCCGAACGGACGCAGAACGTACGGACGCGTGCTCAGGGGGGGCTGGGCATCAGGACCCCCTAGGGGCCCGCGCCCTCAGGCCCGGGGCGGCGGTCTCAGCCTCCTGACAACGCGGCATCATCTCCCCGCACCGCCCCACGACCCTAAGTCTGACCTTTGACCTCTGACCCGGTGACCTCAGCAGTGCATGTCCGCGGCCGTGTAGCGCTTGGCGGTTGCGGGCTGGCGGTGGGGGGGGGGGGCGCAGCGGCAGGAGCTCCAGCTGAGTGGCGGGGGCGTCGACGCGGTGGCGCGTGTGGTCATCGCCGGGGGCGGGGCCGGGGGCGGGGTCGTCGCCGGGGGGGGCGGGGTCGGAGCCGGCGTCGGAGCACTGGTCCCAGCAGCAGCAGCAGCAGTCGCCGAACGCCCGGCGGAACGGCCGGCAGAGCGAGAACACCAGCACGGGGGTGGCGGCCGACTTGAGGAACAGCAGCAGCTGGCTGACCAGGTGCAACGCGTCCATGGCGGACGGGGGCACGCCCGGCGCCAGGTACACGCTCAGCACGTTGCAGATGTTCTCGGGCACGGAGCAGAAGCCGTACAGGATGGCGAGCGCCACCACCGCGCAGTTCATCTGGCTCTCCGCCCGCAGCTGCTGCTTGTTGCGGTGGTTGGGGTGGTTGCCGCGGGCGACGGCGGCCTGGGCGCGGCGGATGCGGCGGGCGGAGGCCAGCGAGCAGCCGATGGTGAACAGCGTGGGCAGGCAGAAGTAGCAGCCGAAGCACCACCAGAGCCGCGCACCGTCGTAGGTCAGGCCCAGGACGTACAGCGTGTCGGGGAGCCGGGTGGAGACGCGCACCACGCAGCGCTCCGCCCCCGGCCCCAGCCCCGCCCCCTCCTCCGTCAGCAGCTGGCGGAGCAGCAGCTCGGGCAGCGCCAGCAGCAGCGCCCCCACCCAGATGACGGCCAGCTTGGCGGCGGTGGAGGCGGCGTTCTCCACGGGCTGGTAGGACGTCTGCACGCTGGCCGCGCTGCGCAGCCGGTCGATACACAGGGCGCACAGCGTGAAGGTCGTGACCCCTAGCGACGCCACCTACAAGGAGACCGTGGGCACATGACCGTAGGGATGTTGAGATTGACCTCAGGGATGTTTACATGAATTAAGGGGATGTTTATATGACCTAAGGGATGTTTACATGTCCTTAGGGGATGTTAACATAATCTAAGGGAATGTTTACGTGACCTTAGGGGTGTTTACATTTCATTAGGGATGTTAACAGGACCTTAGAGGATGTTAACAGAATCTAAGGGGATGTTTACATGAGTTTAGGGGTGTTTACACAACCTTAGGGGATGTTTACATGACCTTAAGGGGGTTGACATGACCTTAGGGAATGTTTACATGACCTTAGGGGATGTTAACATAATCTAAGGGGATGTTTCCATAACCTAAGGGAATGTTAACATAACCTAAGGTGATGTTAACATAACCTAAGGGGATGTTTCCATAAACTAAGGCCCAATCCCATTTCTACCCCTTACCCCTTCCCCTTAACCCTTCCCCTTACCCCTTCAAAACAAGGGGGAGGGGTAGGGGGAAGGGAGAAGGGATAGAAATGGGATTGGGCCTAAGGCTCCATGTTCTAGACAGTAAGTGTATGTTGGCTTGCCTGTCTAGTTGTAGGCTAGCTGTGTGATAAATATATATATTTATGTATATAAATAAACATACCCTTCTATATTCTCATATATATAAGGTTATCTATATAGACATTATATATACATGCAGATGCATACCCATATTTCTATAATGTTGAACCTAACAAGTGTTTGTGTCCTACTCTACATACTGAGGATTTGAACCCACGACCCTGGTGCCGTTTGAGTCTTGATGCCAGACACATCAACACATGTACAAACCAAGCAGCCAATCACAGAGCTATAGGAATACAGGTGATAACTCAAACCCCTCTCTCCCTCCCCCCCCCTCTCTCTCTCCCCCTTCTCTCTATCTAAACATGTCATTTAGCTGAAACAGAGCAGAGGTCTCTGTAAAGAAGAGGAGAGCAGAGCAGAGAAGAGGAGAGGACAGAGGAGAGAGGAGGAAAGGAGGAGAGGAGAGGAGAGGAGAGGCGAGGAGAGGGGAGGAGAGGAGGAGGAAACATGTCCAGTCTTTGCTGGTCCTACCTGAATAGTTAGAGTGAAGAGGTTTGTTAAGACCAGACGGCAGTGTGTCTGATATCTGTCCTCCACCTCCTCTCTCCTCCACCTCCTCTCTCCTACACCTCCTCTCTCCTCCACCTCCTCTCTCCTCCACCACCTCCTCTCTCCTCCTCCACCACCTCCTCTCTCTCCACCACCTCCTCTCTCTCCACCACCTCCTCTCTCTCCACCTGCTCTCTCTACACCTCCACTCCCTCCTCTCTCCTCCACCTCTTTCCACCCAACCCCACCCCCTCTCTCTCCTCCCTCCACCTCCTCTCCTCCTCTAGAGGACAGGTCGAGACGGTTCTCAAACTATTATACGCGTACCACTGGTGCTACGCGATGCGCTATCAAGTGGTACGCAAAGGAGTTAGAAAAAAAAAATCGTTAGATTAAAAACAGTAGGCTACTATCAAAATACTAGTACGTACATTTAAAATGTGATCATGTTCTCACTTGCTGTGTGTGTATGTGTATGTGTTTCCGTGTCTCTGTTCTAGTGCTACCACTTTGTTAAGCAGACAACAGCTAACAATAAATAATATTATTTTTAAGAATAAATGTGCCTCCTGCATGAGATGTGCGTAACTGAATAGGGCCGCATGCCTACGCTACTGTATGTTGTTATATTTTATATCTGTCATGGTGGTACTTTGAGAAAAAGTTTGAGAAAAAAAGTTTGAGAACCAGTAGGGGACAGTAGGAGACAGGGATCTACCTCCAGGTAGGGGACCAGCTTGCAGGACAGCTCCCCCAGCAGCCAGGTCTTGGTGAGCTGGTGGAAGACGACGAGCGGCAGGCAGAAGAAGAGCACTAGGAAGTCCCAGAAGGCCAGGTTGGCCAGCAATGCGTTGGAGATGCTCCTCATGTGGTAGTTGTGGCACACGATGCACATGAGCGCCACGTTGCAGAGGATCCCCGTGGAGAAAATGACCCCCGCGGCCAGCATCACCGCGTAGGCTCCGCACGCCTCGGCGCTCAGAGGGTAGAAGGGGTTCCTCACCGGCTTCCACTTCGGCCGGCGGCCCCCGGGGACGAGCGGCGTGAGGTCGCCAAAGTCCGGCGGGGTGAATTCTTCGTAGTCACCGGCCTCGGTGGCCGGCGTCTGAACCTGGCCCATGGGCAGTGGCAGCGGCGGCTTCCGACGGGCCGGAATCTCGTCCGAGCCAGACGCGCTGTTTCCACTTTGCGCATCGCGCTTTACGCGTTGCCTCCGGACGCGGCAACGCGCTGCGCTGGTGTCGCTACAGGTGGGGAGTTCTAATATCTGATCGATCAGATCATGTCGATCGGTATAGGGTGTATCTTCAAGTAGTTTGACAACTGTCCCGGAGGGCTTCACACCACCGCGTCTCTCCTCCCCAATCGTTACCATGGCAGCCGGCCCTTCCCCGAGGCCCGCGTGAGGTCCACGCCATCCCCGGCTGCCTCCGCTCCGTTCCTCGTGGGGTGCGCGATGACGCACGGGGCGCACCAGGGGGTTCTCCTGGGCGTCCGCGTTCTGCACCGGTCCTACCGCGAGCAGGCACAGCAGGCTTACGGCCAGCAGCAGCATGGCGGCTAGCGCGCGAGAAACGGGCCGGAGGTCAGAGGGGACGCGGGACCCATCGGTGGTCCGGGAGTGACAGGTGGGGGTTTAGTCTCTCTAGAATAATCTTTAGCAGTAACTGCCCGCTGTCTCCGGTTCCTAAGATTCCACGAGATATCTGCGACCAGAGCCCCCCTAGTGAAGTCACACCGCAGGGTCTTGGAGACCCGGTCGAAGAGCTCCGGGGTCCTCTCTCTGATGGGAAGACACCGAGTTTGAGTCCAACCCGGGACCAATGGTCTCGCTGTCCGTGCGCTCTGGGGTCTGTCTGGGGTCTGGGCTGGTGTGGTCGGTCCGGGGGGCACCGTGTCTGACACCACCGAATCCCTTGGACCCCAGCGCCCCCTGGCGGTGGGACCCCGCCTGCACCTCCTCCAGGAACCCAACAGGTTCTCCTCTGAGGGAAAATTGTCCGCGAATAACGTTAGTTATTCAAAGATAGTTACAGACATCCGATATCTGTTTACTGCTGATAATGATTATGTTGAATACGTCTTTGTCACGTCTTGATTATTAAAATGCAGATGAGATGTGATCCTCCTCTGTTCTTCGCTGGGTGGAGGTCCAGACTCATAGTGATGCACCACCACAGGGTGGAGACAGAACTTCGTCAGTCATGTGTGACCGCCAGAAGAAAGAAGCAACCGATTAAAGACACTTAGAGTGTATTGAATATTATTAAGATATTTTAAGTTATATTTAATAAAATCAGATGTGAAACCATTAAAAAAAAAACTTCAGAGGAAAAGTGGTTGTATCATAATCTTTATTCATATCGAAGTACACAACAAATAGGCCTACATGTAGAAACGAGAAGGAAATACCCACATAACTTGTGGACAATATGAAATCATATCATATTATTGAACCCTGAGACAACTTCAGTCAGTTGGTAGAATGGAACGATGCAAACATATAACCTAATCCCTAACCCTAACCCTTAGCCTTACCCTAACCCTTGCCCGAACTCTAACCCTTATGCCAACTCTTACCCCAACCTGATACCTCAACCATCTCTGACTAATACCTACACTTAACCATCTCACTTAAACCGTTAACATATCTCTTATCTAATAACTTAAAGTTTATACCTAACGTTATCCTTCCTTGTAGTCTGTATAGTTGCACCCTATCCGAGGTCCCTTTTTCTGACCACGCCCCTATATGACCCGTTATATTTCAGCCCCGCCCATTTCTATCCCCGCCCCCGTGTGTGTCATCCTACAGATCGGAGTTCGAGGGGACACTGCCAGGACACCTGTACTGAGTCAGCAGCTCATTCACCTTCTCCTCCTCCCTCTGGACAGAACTGAGAGAGGAGACAGGAGAGAAGAGAAGAGGAGGGAGGAGGAGAGGAGTAGTTAGGAGAGATGACAGAGGAGAGAAGAGAAGAAAGAGGAGAGAGGAAAGAGGAGAGTAGAGGAGAGAGGAGAGTAGAGGAGAGAGGAGAGGAGGAGAGAGAGGAGAGGGAGGAGAGGAGAGTACAGAGTAATTTAGTCATGTGTATTTGGATTAATCTGGTTTCACCTTTGTTGTGAAAAAGCGGTTTCCCTGGTGGTGTGGAAGTGGTTTCACTCTGGTGTGAAAGTGGTGTGAAAGTGGTTTGACTCTGGTGTGAAAGTGGTGTGGAAGTCGTTTAACTCTGGTGTGAAAGTGGTTTCAGTCTGATTGGAAAGTGGTGTGAAAGTGGTTTGACTCTGGTGTGAAAGTGATGTGGAAGTCTTTTAATTCTGGTGTGAAAGTGGTTTGAGTCTGATTGGAAAGTGGTGTGAAAGTGGTTTATCTCTGGTGTGAAAGTGGTGTAAAAGTGGTTTAACTCTGGTGTGAAAGTGTTGTGAAAGTGGTCCACACCTGGTCCTGACGGTCTGCATGCGCTTCAGGAAGGTGCACAGCGAGATGTGCTTGGCCTTGGCTCGCAGGTACTCAGCGTAGCGGCTGGAGAACTCGATGTCTCCCAGCTGACGGCGCTCTTCCTCCCGCGGCCGCAATGACCCCCGCGACCCCCCCGACCCCAGGGACCCCCCCGACAGGCTGCGGAAACAGGAAGTCAAAACAAGACATTTGATTGTTTTTTGTTGAGACACACACACACACACACACACACACACACACACACACACACACACACACACACACACACACACACACACACACACACACACACACACACACAAACACACCAATGTGTCATGCAAATTAAGGCATACTGGCCGAGAGAGATGCTAGTAGGGTCATGCTAACACAGAGACATGCTAACAGGGCCATGCTAACAGGGCCATGCTAACAGGGCCATGCTAACAGGGAGCTACCTGAGCTGCTCTCCCAGCGGCGCGTTGGAGCAGCTCCCACGTGAGTGGACACCCGTCTGACTCTGAAGGACGTTGTTGTCTTCATCAGGCCTGGGGACACAGAGCACCTTATACTGACACCGTCACCATGACCAGAACCACACCTGTACAGGTACAACCAGATCTCTGCAGCTAACAAACACTAGCAGCATTAGGAGTGGTTAACCATCACTAGAAACCCTATGATTGGTTAACCATCACTAGCAGCACTAGGAGTGGTTAACCATAATAGTAGCACTAGGAGCATTAACCATCACTAGCAGCACTAGGAGCATTAACCATCACTAGCAGCACTAGGAGCATTAACCATCACTAGCAGCACTAGGAGCAATTAGCATGCCTTATGAAGTGGGAGGCTAGTTACCTGTGGTAGGGTTAGAAGTTAAGGTTAAGGCTGATCCCCTGGGGTAGGTTAGGGGTTAAGGGTTGAGGCTGTTTACCTATGGTAGGGTTAGGGGTTATAGGTTAAAGGTTAAGGTTAATGTTACCTGGGGTTGGACAGGGAGGAGGTGGTGAGGACCAGGGTGGACATCAGGACCAGCTGGCCCGTGCAGCTCAACCAGACCATGATGAGTTGAGGTCCCGACAAGGCAAGCTTCAGAACCACGAGGAAAAACCTTAACAGGAAATCATGACAGAACCTAAGTGGAATCCTAGTAAGGTTCAGCTTGTTGCTGTTACAACTACAGCTAGAGTCATACCTGATAAACCAGCAAGAATATAGCAGAGAGAAGAGACGGGAGACCAGAGCAGAGAGAGAGAGAGAGAGGAGACCAGATGAGGAGAGAGAGAGAGAGAGAGAGAGGAGAGAGAGAAGAGAGGGGAGATCAGGGAAGGAGAGAGAGAGGAGACCAGATGGAGAGAGAGAGAGAGAGAGAGAGAGAGAGAGAGAGAGAGAGAGAGAGAGAGAGAGAGAGAGAGAGAGAGAGAGAGAGAGAGAGAGAGAGAGAGAGAGAGAGAGAGGGGAGATCAGGGAAGTAGAGAGAGAGGAGACCAGATGAGGAGAGAGAGAGAGAGAGCGAGAGAGAGAGAGAGAGAGAGAGAGAGAGAGAGAGAGAGAGATAGAGAGAGAGAGAGAGAGAGAGAGAGAGAGAGAGAGAGAGAGAGAGAGAGAGAGAGAGGAGACCAGGGGAAAAGAGAGAGAGAGGAGACCAGAGAAGGAGAGGGAGAGAGAGAGAGAGAGAGAGAGAGAGAGAGAGAGAGAGAGAGAGAGAGAGAGAGAGAGAGAGAGAGAGGAGACCAGAGAAGGAGAGAGAGAGAGAGAGAGAGAGAGAGAGAGAGAGAGAGAGAGAGAGAGAGAGAGAGAGAGAGAGAGAGAGAGAGAGAGAGAGAGAGAGGAGCCCAGAGAAGGGAAGAGAGACCAGAGGAGGAGAGAGGAGAAAGGAGACTCACGGTGCAGTATCTAGTCCGGACTGGAGGAGTGCTCTGAGGGAGAATCCTCTCCTCCCCTTAAGTAGCCGATCTCTGGCTCTGTGTCCTAATCGGGTTATTGATCATAATGAGGTTATTGATCGGCAGCAGATGCTGGTGTGTTTTACTGCGTTTGTGTTGACACACCAGCTGCCTCCTCACCCCCACTCCACCGCCGTGTTGGTTCAGCCGATAAAGGTTCAACCTTATTACCGGCCAGCGCTTCCTTAATTGGCCTTTGATGACAGCCGTCTCGTTAGGAAAACCCGTCAGGTGACCGGTCGATAGCTCATGATTGCCTCACACAGAAGACATGGAATTATTGTGAGTGCATGCATGTGTGTGTGTGTGTGTGTGTGTGTGTGTGTGTGTGTGTGTGTGTGTGTGTGTGTGTGTGTGTGTGTGTGTGTGTGTGTGTGTGTGTGTGTGTGTGTGTGTGTGTGTGTGTGTGTGCATGTGTTTCTGTGTATGTGTATGCATGATTTATATTTTATTCCTTGGAGACTTCATTCATATTACAATTATTTGTCACGTGTTTTTATGTTGATACTTATCCATCTATATTTCTCTCAATAAAGAAATAGACACAGACACACACAAACACTCTCTAACTCACACACACACACATACAGACACACACTCACTCTCACACACACACACACACACACACACACACACACACACACACACACACACACACACACACACACACACACACACACATACATACACATACACACACACAACCACTCACATACACACACACAACCACTCACAAACATTATTAATTCTTCCTCCTTATCCTCCTGCCCTCTTCCTAACTTTTGTTAGCTGTACCTGTGTGTGTGTGTGTGTGTGTGTGTGTGTGTGTGTGTGTGTGTGTGTGTGTGTGTGTGTGTGTGTGTGTGTGTGTGTGTGTGTGTGTGTGTGTGTGAGTGTGAGTGAGTGTTTGTGTGTGTGAGTGAGTGTTTGTGTGTGTGTACGTGTGTGTGCGGGTTCTCAATAAAAAGTGTGTGTGTGTGTGTTGGGGGGTTGGGGAATTGTGTGTGAGTGTGTCTGTGTGTGTGTCTGTGTGTCTGTCTGTCTGTCTGTGTGTGTGTGTGCGTGTGTGCGTGCGTGCGTGCGTGCGTGCGTGCGTGCGTGCGTGCGTGCGTGCGTGTGTGTGTGTGTCTACCGGCAGCAGGCAGTGGGCAGCCGGCAGCAGGCAGCGCAGTTCATTCTACTTCAGATTGATGTAGAAGTGGAAGAACCAGAGACGTCGGAGAACCCAATGCAATCGGTCGTGATTCATAATCGTCTGGAGGCGCACACAGCTTTTGGCCGTGATAATATATGTTATATGATTGAATTATGTAACATTATTTAGATATAGAGCTCCAGGACTGTAACCCGTAACAAAGTGTTGTACACTTCTTTGTTATTTGGATAACCGTTCTGCTGTTGGTGTTATGGCGCACAACACGTCAGACTCTCGTCTCTAGTATCTCCACAACGAGACTCGTAGTGGGGGTTATCTCAGCCATGGTTGAGATGGAATTGGGGGAAGAAACTTTGGCTTTGTCTCCCTGAAGTACATGAACCACGACATGGAGGAGAAAGGGATTGTAGCCAGAAATGTATTGTCTCCCGCTTGAGCCCCGCTTCCTGCTGCCCGCTGCCGAGGCGGTGGTGCCTAAGCACTGCCCGCTGCCGAGGCGTTGGTCCATCCCGGCAGCGAGGCACCGGCGGGAGACAATCGCGGTCAACAATCCCTTCTCCTCCATGTGGTTCAGTCTACTTCATATTGATGTGTACGTGTAAGAACCAGAGACGTCGGAGAACCCGACGCAGTTGCTTGAGATTCGTAATTTCGCCTGGAGGCGCACACAGCTTTTGGCCGTGATAATATATATTATATGATATAGATATCTATGTATAATATAATATTATTAAAGAGCTCCAGGACTCCTGCCGGAGCCCCCAGATTGTTGTACAATATTTGCAGAAAACGGCCAAAGGCTGTGCGCCTCGTCATTGCGATACTATTGAAGCATATATGTAGCAAAATTCAAATGGCAATGTAATTTGCAATTTGCAATTCAACAAGTCATTACATTATGCAATTGACAATTCATTATCCAATTTAGTAATGTGATTTGTAAATACGTTATTTAAAATGTATTTTAATATGCAAAGTGAAAATGAAATCCCCAATAAAATTTGTAAAAGTTATAACAATAAAAATAGAATAACATTTTGTCTAATATTTTGAGGTCCTTTCACAAATTAAAAAGCTATAGCGTCCCCGTGATTGCAATGCGCTTCGCTAGCTCCGTGTGTTGCGAAATTCAAATTACAATTCAATCCGCAAAACACTTCTGTCGTCTGGGCAGGAACCTCGTCACTTCCTCGTCAGACCAGCTGATAATCCATTAAGTGCCAAGTACTAGGTCGTGGATGATCAGCTGGTCTGACGAGGAAGTGACGAGGTTCCCGCCCAGACGCGGTTGGCTGATACGCTTTCAAAGTGTATTGCAAAATCTTTTGCAAAGTGTTTTGCGGATTGAAATGTAATTTGAATTTCGCAAAACACGGAGCGTGGCAAAGGGCATTGGAATCACGGGGACCAGTGGTGGCTGGTGATCAAAAATGTTGGTGGGGCACAGTAATAGATAGGGGGTCTGGGGTTCTCCCCACCCCCCCCCCCATAATTGTTTTTTAATTTAATAGATTTGATTTCCTGTATTCTGGTGCATTTTGGGAATGGCCACTTCCTATTACCTATTACCTACTATTCATTCCAATTCATAGTCTACATCCTGACTTGCAGGGCCTTGACAAGCTTACACTGCATATACAGACCTATGGCCATTCCACCAGCCATTGCTATTTGACCCATTGTTGTTATTCTGATATTGAGACAAATCGTGATCACTGTCCTATAGCGTCCATTTTTTGTGAGTCTCAATGTCTACTTCAAATGCAGTTAGAAATATGGGACAGTAGCTTAATTTTGGTTTATATGCTACAGGCCGAAAGACAAAATTAATATGTAACTTACCTGCCTCTTTTAAGTATAACATTGCTACTTTAAGTATATACAATTCCGCTACTGAAATGGTTGGAAAGTGCTTACAACTCTCTGCTAGTTAGCTATCTATCTCTTCTCTACATGTAGTTATGTTGCGCGAATGCTGCTGAGGCAGGTAGCTTATTTGATTGATTCGCTGAATTGTCCAATTCATGTGGTGATAACATAAAAGAAAAGCGATACCTTTGGCCGGGGGTGCACACTGGTGCGACCCGAGGGCGAATTTTCTTGCGCCAATGAAAAGCTGTCTTTGCTTGATAGACAGCAAAAAGTTAGCGAGCTTACATTGACTCCAACGTGGCCGGCGCCCCTGACTTGGAGGACTGGTTTATTTCGAATGACCAATAACTGGCCTGACATTCAGACGCATTGAAATGGTTGCTGGCAGTGACAATAATATCACACAATTAAACGAGGATAAATGCTATGTATTTTTGTTGATTTATTTCGAATTGATAATAGTTGATTAATAGTTAGCAGATATATTCAAGTGAATATTTCACGGAGGGGCGGCGCCCTAGCGCCCTATATTGACCCACCGACACTGACGGGGACGCTAAAGCTTTTCAATTTGAATAAAGGAACTTAAAAAATTTGACAAATGTTATTCTATTTTTATTGTTATAACTTCGGCACATTTTATCGAGGATTTGGGATTGTCACTTTGCATATTAAAATACACTTTGAATAAAGTATTTACAAATTACATTATCAAATTGCATAATGAATTGTCAATTACATAATGTAATGAAGTGAATGAATTTCAAATTGCAAATTTCAATGCCATTTGAATTTTGCTACATATATGCTTCCATACGATACATCCACTGTAAACAGAGCTCATGGTACCGTGGCCGCTAACTGCTCAGGGCCACACCCCCACCCTCCTCCTTGACCCGCCTCTCTCCTCCTCATTTGCATTAAAGCTACAGACAACAAAACGGCTTGTTTGGGGAAAGCTCAATGTGCGACTGGCTCGTAGTGGCTGTTATTCTGCTCCACGGCTGAATTTCGGGACCTTCTTCAAATACTGTGTTAGGGGCCCACTAATATCTATATTAAAGCAACCATAAAGTAGCATGCCATGGGACCTTTAAAGCATTGACTTTTCTACACTCAGGTGGCCGCTAGGGGGCGACAGAGGGACGACCATTCATTACCCTTAAATCTAAGCATAGCAAGGGTGGCGTTAGAATTCAATTTAATCTATTCAGTCTACAATAGAGCACATGCACTGATATCATCTATAAAGTCTAACTTAAAATTAATATACTATGAAATCATCTAAACAGTCTGTGATATAATATGTATAGTATAGTCTATGATATAATTAATACACTGTGATATCATTTATTATTATTATCCCTATGATATAATCGATATGATTAAATCTATACAGTGTAAGATATACATTTGAAAGAGTAAAGTACTTTTAAATTCAGCCATACTGGAATTAATCATGTTGGTCTGGGACCAGTGGCCTTCATCATCAAACATCTATCTCCCATCCATCATCATCATCATCATCATCATCATCATCATCATCATCATCATCATCATCATCCTTCCATCCATCCATCAGAACCGTCATTATGATCTCATGAGGTCATATCCTGAATCCTCTGTTGTGGGTTCTGTTGGCGTTCATCCAAACCACTCAGACTGAAGGAGTTCACATGTGTGTGAGTTTATATGAGGAGGAGGAGGATGAGGAGGATGAGGAGGAGGAGGAGGAGGAGGAGGAGGAGGAGGAGGAGGAGGAGGAGGAGGAGGAGGAGGAGGAGGAGGGAGAAGAGGGAGGGAGAAGGTAGAAGAAGAGGAGGAGGTGGAGCAGGAGGAGGAAGAGGAGCAGGAGGAGGAGGTGGAGGAGGAAGAAGAGGAGGAGCTGGAGGAGGTGGATGAGGAGGAGGAGGAGGAGGAGGAGGCGGAGGAGGAGGAGGAGGAGGAGGAAGAAGACATGTTGGCTAATATTATTGAACACAAACTCTTCAGTTTAAGTCCTAATGACGTCATCACAAAGTAAACCAGCGCGTCGTTATCAATGAGCTGCAGCACTTGCTCAGGTGTCCGCATGGTCAGGTGAGGGAGTCAGAGGATCAGAACCACCGGGGACACCGTGAAGCCCCTCCTCCGGTCAGACTCCCGCCCGGCGGGGACAGAGCTCCCCTGCTGTGCTCACCTGCAGCACGCGGGCTCCGGTCTCGCGCCCAGGTGTAAGCGGCTTTAGGGGGAGGAGCTGCTCTGGCTAATCGCCTTTCTCCTCCGCGCGCTCCGCCTCGACTTGTACTTTAGTTCAGTAAACACTTGGTGGTGAAACCCAAACTTCCTGCGGAGGAACGGCTCTTTAATGAACTGGTTTTGTTTGGTCTGGTGACGTAACGGTCCGGCGATAAAGCCCGGAACACGCGCGCAACGGGCGCGCGTTGTACAGCGGGGTCGCGCGTAATGAAGGACAGCGCGCGGCGCACTGGACTTTTGTTCTCGCCCTCGAAAAGCCGAACATGCGCTTTAACCTTTAACCCCCCCCCTGGAGGAGCACCCCCCGGAGACATGCCTACATGACGCGTCTTGGGACCGCACGGGCTCCGAGGCGATGCCCGCCAACTTCTCCTCCTTCCCGGACCCGGAACCCGGGGCTTCCTCCGGCCTGGGCCCGGGCACCCCCGGGGCCCCGCACGACTGGCCAGCGCTCCTGTTTGGGGTGCTGCTGATCGTGGTGACGGTGTGTGGGAACGTGCTGGTGTGCGTAAGCGTGCACATGGAGAAGGCCCTGAAGACCACCACCAACTACTTCATCGTGAGCCTGGCGGTGGCCGACCTCATGCTGGCGGTGCTCGTGCTGCCGCTCTTCGTGTACTCCGAGGTGAGCAAGACGCGCCAGAACGTTCATATCTATAACTGATGACGTGTGAATGACAGTTAACCCTCCTAGCGTGAGACAGGTCTTTACTGTGCAGCCTATCCGTAGCGAGCGACAGGTCCTTACTCTGCAGCCTGTCTGTAGCGTGAGACTGGTGTTTACTCTGCAGCCTGTCTGCTGGTCAGACGTGAGACAGGTCTTTACTCTGCAGCCTGTCTGCTGGTCAGATGTGAGACAGGTCTCTACTCTGCAGCCTGTCTGCTGGTCAGATGTGAGACAGGTCTCTACTCTGCAGCCTGTCTGCTGGTCAGATGTGAGACAGCTCTTTACTCTGCAAAACGTAAAAAAAAAAGTCTCTTAAGAAACTTCTCAAGCTGTTTCTACCTGACCATCCGAACTAGCCCTAACCTCTGACCTCTCAAACTAACCCTAACCTCTGACCTCTTGAACTAACCCTAATCTCTGACCTCGCGAACTAACCCCATCATACGTTAACATAGCATCATAGATACCCAGTGCTAAAATAGCATCATAGATACCCAGTGCTAACATAGCATCATAGATACCCAGTGCTAACATAGCATCATAGCTACCCATTGCTGTCACGTTGATGAGTCTTTGTTGAGTGAAAATACAAAAAGCTCTGAACAAACAAACCGTGTCCCCTCCTCTGATTGGCCTGCAGACGGGAGACAAAGCTTCACCCCAAGACCCCAACGTTCTATTCCCACGGCAAAAGCCCCCCCCCCCCCCCCCCCCCCACCCCCAATTGACAAACCAAAACAAACACCCAGTGAGCCAGGTGTAGGTGGGGGGGGGGGGGGGCTGTCCCTGATGAAGAAGAGAAAGAGAGAGAATCATTAACGAGCTGAGAGTCAGCAGGAGACCACTGAGCGCGCGTGTGTGTGTGTGTGTGTGCGTGTGTTTGTGCGTGTGCGTATGTTTGTGTAGTTCCAGGGGGGGCTGTGGTCCCTGGACATGGGGGTGTGTGACGGGCTGATGACGATGGACGTGTTGCTGTGCACCGCCTCCATCTTCAACCTCTGCGCCATCAGCGTCGACAGGTCAGTGGGGCCAGCATGGAGGTAGCATGTTAGTAATGGACTTAGCATAGCATGATAGCATAGAGGAAGCATGTTAGATATGGACTTAGCATAGCATGATAGCATGGAGGAAGCATGTTAATAATGGACTTAGCATAGCATGTTAGCATGGAGTCAGTGGAGGTCGCATGTTTGTAATAGACGTAGCATAGCATGTTGGCAGGGAGTTAGCCTGTTCCCCTGTAGTTAGGACTGGTCTGGGGGTGGGTACCGGTGGCGCCCTGTGGCCTCTCCAGGGAAACCCCGGGTAACCACGGCGTCGTGTGACCCCGCAGGTTCATCGCCGTGTCCGTGCCGCTCAACTACAACCGGCGGCACGTGGACCAGCGGCAGACGGGGCTGCTGGCCGCCACCTGGCTGCTGGCCCTCGCCGTGGCCTCGCCCGTCATGTTCGGGGTCAACGACGTGCCGGGCCGCGACCCCAGCGAGTGCAAGCTGGAGAACGACGACTACGTGCTGTACTCCTCCGTCTGCTCCTTCTTCATCCCCTGCCCCATCATGCTGCTGCTGTACTGCGCCATGTTCCGCGGCCTGCGGCAGTGGGAGGAGGCGCGCCGCCTCAAGCTGAGGAGCAGCATCCAGGCCTGCAGGAGGCTGCAGGAGGCCGCCGCCACCCTGCCGCCGCTGGCCTCGCTGCCGCCCCCGCTGCCCCCCTTCATAGAGCGTGACCCCCCCGAGGGCGAGGAGGCGGGGCTGCGCCGGCCCTCCGCCGACCTCAGGGCGGGGCCGGCCGGGACCCTCTCCCAGGTCCGCCTCGCCGCCGACCCCAACAAGAAGAAGAGGGCCAAGATCAACGGGCGCGAGCGCAAGGCCATGAGGGTGCTGCCCGTGGTGGTCGGTGAGTCAGAACCGATAACCTATCAATAACCTATCAATAACCTATCAATAATGAATACAAGGCCATGAGGGTGCTGCCCGTGGTGGTCGGTGAGTCAGAACCGATAACCTATCAATAACCTATCAATAACCTACCAATAATGAATACAAGACCATGAGGGTGCTGCCCGTGGTGGTCGGTGAGTCAGAACCGATAACCTATCAATAACCTATCAATAATGAATACAAGGCCATGAGGGTGCTGCCCGTGGTGGTCGGTGAGGGGGGGTCTGAGTGGACCCCCCCCCTATGCTGGAGGCTTTCGGTAGAGTTCAGGAGGTCGTTCTATTAATAGCGCGCAGGGCAGGGCGAGGCCGCTCCTTCAGCTGCTGATCCCCAATCCACTTAGCGGCCGCCCTCAGAGCCCCACCCCCCTGGGGCCCGCCCCCAGGGCCGCCGCCGGGCCCCTGGCAGGGGCGCTCTGATTGGTCCAGGGAGGTGTTGAGCCCGGGCTGATTGGCAGGTGGCTCGCTCTAGCGTGTTGGCTAATGAGTCTGTTAAAGTTATTAAGAACACCCTGCATGACAGTAAGTCCCTCAGGTCCTCAAACTGACACCAGCTTCAGACAGAGAGAGGAGACTGGGCTGAAGCCCCCCCGACGGTCCGGAGAACTCAGCCTCCCTGATGAAGAATAACTTGTTTTTAGGACACTTCGGCCAGCTCAATATTCGATTTAAGTTTAGAGCGTCATCATAGGAAGAGACAGGCAGCAAAGTCTTCAGGAATACATTCAGTGAGACGATGGGTGGACACGATTCTTATAGCGGAACGTTCACATCGAGGGTTAATGCAAAGGAAACCAGGGTGAGGGGGGGTGACCATCGTGGAGAGGTTAGGATTGGTGGGAAAGACCAAGGTAGTGCAATGCACTATGGGTGGAGTGGACAGGTCTGCAAGGCTGCAAGGCGGTTAAAGGAATCGACACAATAAGGAGTCAGTGGATTTACATGGCGGCAGTATCAGACTTCAGGGCCACCGTGGCAAAGCCGACTGTCACCTCTCAGTCAGAGAGAGGAAGGCAGGGCTTTCTAGATACAGGGAGTATGTGTACAATTCATTTTTTAATTGACTAGTAATTATATAAGTGGCCAGGACTCCCTTGAAAACAAGATATTATATTTCCATGGGACCTTCCTGGAAAATAAAGGCCAAATATAAACAAGGTTGATATAATTAGTGAATAATTGTATCTTATAGTTACGATTGATATTTCCACGACAGTCCCTCTGTGAGAGCAGTATGTATTTGTAGCGAGCTCCGTGCTACACCCCACACTCCACCAAGGGGACATGAGTTGGCTCCCAACACAGAAACCAGGGGGGGGTCGTGGTGTTGTAGCCCGTTATTGTGAAGTTCTGCAGAGGATGAGGATAATGAGGATGATGATGATGATGATGACGCATGGCCTGGTGTTCCATGTTGCCATGCAGGACTCTCTTCTGAGTGGGTGCAGTGATGGTTGCTCTAAGCTGTTGCACACTGATTGCTCAACGCACAACACCTCAGTCTCGTTTACAACTGAACAACAGAAGGATTCAGACACCGATAATACCGGCACTAACGCACACCAACAGTAAATGCTACTAAACGTTGAGAATATTTTTGGAGTGTTTCTTAATTAATATGAAGTTATTTGAAATGGGAAAATTGTATTTTCACATTCTGTTTCTAACTGCCATTTGTATGGTGTGCCTTTTCGCTGACTTAGGGTGATCAAGGGGGGTTAAATGGTCCAACTGAGGAGTCACCACTATTAGACCCCACATTGTCCAAATCAAATAATGTTAATCTGAAGGACAGAGTCTCCTGTGTTCTCATCAAGTAGAAGAATGCATAATTGGATCTCTGCTCCCCCGTGACCGGTGTACGCCAGGCACAAAGGTTAACTTTAAATAACGCTAGGAACAGGTAGGGTGGCTAGACAGTGCAAGGAATAGGAGACAGAGCTTACATGATGAAAGGAAAATAACATGGATTTTTCCATCACACATCATGTGTGGTACAGAGCTGATCTCAGCATTTCTGAGAGCTGTCTGCCACTGTATAAGAGGTCCATGCTTTAGATACAAGATACAAGATCGTTTATTGTCGTACACAATAGCCAATGCATTGGACTTTTCCTTGCGGATTTCCACCAGAACCGGCACGGAATCGCCACAGCAGTAAAACGGTTGCCGAAAATAATATTAACCATCAGTCAATGTAGGCTATTCCACTGGATACGGTCGCGGCCCGGAACCGACCCCAAACCGGCACTTCGTTTACGACTCTTGCCTCTTCTATTTTTGAAGGTTGCCGGTGGAGGGTGGAGGCTCCAGACTCCAGACGGTGCCTCTGTGGATGTTTCTAGATTAACCTTCTGGAGTGTTCCGTTCACCAGGTGAACTGTGTCAATGGCGTCAGCGGTTACCAACAATGCCTTTCTCCTTCCATCCCAGACCTTTAATCAATGGGTGGATTAATCAACTTAATCAATTAACCCTTTTTTATACACACGATGAGACCAGCCCACGTTTAAATCTAGGACCTCCAACCCACAAGCAGAGCTAGCAGACCACCTGGGTGTGTCCATCACCATGACAACATGATGCTGTCCCTGAGTGGGTGTGATTCATTCGTTAATGAGTGTATCTTAGATGAGACTCATCTCCTGCAGCGACGTAGCTCCACATCTTCCTATCTAGAATAACGTTGTTTTCTAAAGGAGTCTTTCAGAGACAACAGACAGTTCACACTCTTTACTGACCCCTCGTATCAGGACCGTGCAACACGCGGTCCAGGATAAACTCTTTACCATCAAACCATCAGGCTGTGAGTTGTGATCAAGACCCCCCCCCCCCTCCTCCTTTTCCCCCAGGAACCTTCCTGTTCTGCTGGACCCCGTTCTTTGTGGTGCACACCATGCGAGCCCGCTGCTCCACCTGCTACGTCCCTCCCGGCCTGATGAGCGTGGTGACGTGGCTGGGCTACGTCAACAGCGCCCTCAACCCCGTCATCTACACCGTCTTCAACACCGAGTTCAGGAAGTTCTTCAAGAAGTGTTTCCACAGGTGCTGCATGTAGCCAGGACCAGGTCTGACCAGGGACCAGGTCTGACTCAGGGACCAGGTCTGACTCAGGACCAGGTCTGACCAGGGACCAGGTCTGACCAGGGACCAGGTCTGACCAGGACCAGGTTTGACCAGGACCAGGTCTGACCAGGACCAGGTCTGACCAGGACCAGGTCTGACTCAGGACCAGGTCTGACCAGGGACCAGGTCTGACTCAGGACCAGGTCTGACCAGGGACCAGGTCTGACCAGCTCTATGCAATACCCGGGTCTGACCAGGGACCTGTAGTGGGTCCAGGGGGACCAGGTCTGTAGCAGAACCTTTCATAGAACCACAGACATGACCCGGTCTGCCTGGGTCCGGCTCTTTGTTGGTTCTGGAGGAACCTGAACCCTGGATCTGCTCAGCCTCCAGGATCCGCGGAGGATTAGAAACTTGTTTGTACAAAGTCGCAGCGTTTGAAATCCATCTTTGTGGAATAAACTTTTTTTGATGAAAAGTGTTGTGTTGTCGTTCTTTGGGGCTCTAGGACGAGACCGGGTTAACCTCTTAGACCTTGACCCCCCCGCAGCGAGGACTACCATAACCACAGCCAGCTAAACATCTTCTGTCTGAAATAGAGTTCTGTTTTCTAGAGTCTTTCAGAGACAGCACAAACAGTACACACTCTTTATTGATGTATCAGGACTACTCTGATCAACACGGAGGTCCAGGATACACACTCTGGGAAAAACGAAAAGCACAATTAAAAGAGATGAACTAAAACATCAGCCAGGCTGTGAGATGTGGTGAGGAACGCTGAATGGTTGCTTTAGTTCATGCTGGTTGCGTCACGGCGTCAGACCCACGGTTCATTACGTTAAATGAGTCTTTTAATGCCCAGTGTAAACATGAAGGTCTGACTGGACACCCCAGACCCCCCGGAGCTGGTCCAGACCCCCTGGAATGGAGCTGGTCCAGGGATCCAGCCGGGTTGGGAGGGACCCCTTCAGACGATGAAGGAATGACGAAGAGGAGAACGCTCCTCAAGGGGGTTCCTGGGGGGGGCCCTCCTGGGTCTGCTGGGTCCCTCGGGGGAGTCTTGGGGGTCTCTGCTGGGGACCTGGTCCAGGTGGGGGCTACACCAGGACCTTGGTGATCTCTATGCTGGCCAGGGGGTCGTCCTCCAGGGGCAGAGCGGCTCCCGGCTGGCAGCTGTTCTGGTGCTCCTTCCAGTCCTAGCAACACGTTAGCATATGTGGTTAACAACAAGTAAACCAAATATGATTAGAAACTTAACAAAACAGACATTATTATGACTACTTCGATCAATATCACAACTTAACTCAACTTAACCAAAAATATAAACCAACTAGTTCAGCCTGGGGACACACGTGTGTGTGTGTGTGTGCCTTTGTCTCTGTTTGTGTGTGTGTGCGTGCTTGTATCTGTGGGTGCCTGTGTCCCTGTGTGTGTGTGTGTGTGTGTGTGTGTGTGTGTGTGTGTGTTTGCCTGTGTCCCTGTGTGTGTGTGTGTGCCTTTGTGTGTGTGTGTGCCTGTGTGCCTTTGTGTGTGTGTGTGCCTGTGTGCCTGTGTGTGTGTGCCTGTGTGCCTGTGTGTGTGTGTGTGTGTGTGTGTGTGTGTGTGTGTGTGTGTGTGTGTGTGTGTGTGTGTGTGTGTGTGTGTGTGTGTGTGTGTGCACGCCCGTACCTTCTTCTGGCAGAAGGTGGAGCAGTAGTTGACCTTGTGACAGCCGGCGCACTCACTCATGGCCGTGCGGCCGCAGTTCACACACATCTGCTGTAGGGGGCATCATCATCAACATCATCATCATCATCATCATCATCATTATAATTGTTAACGTGACAACAAAGAGGTTGTTTGCTCCCTGCAGACCTGGGATCAGCGGACAGAGGTCCTGCTGCTATGAACACATCCTACAGGCACAGCATAAGCCCAGGAATGACCCTACCTCTGTATGTCTGTCTGCCTGTCTGTCTGTCTGTCTGCCTGTATGCCCACAACCTTGTCTGTCTGAATGCTAGATGTGTCTTATGTTGTATCTTTTTTTTCAGACAGACAGACCTGCCCAGCTCTGTCTAGCTGTGTGTGTGTGTGTGTGTGTGTGTGTGTGTGTGTGTGTGTGTGTGTGTGTGTGTGTGTGTGTGTGTGTGTGTGTGTGTGTGTGTGTGTGTGTGTGTGTGTGTGTGTGTGTGTGTGAGAGTGTGTGTGTGTTTACATTGATGGTGATCTCTGTGAGGTCGGAGCTTCTCTTGGTCTCTGGATCGTTCGTCTGGAATGAAACACTCTGGAACTACACACACACACACACACACACACAGGTCGTTATATATATATATGTATAGATAAAAAAAATAAAAAATACTTGCTGTTTCCCAATGTGAAGGAAGCATGCCCAACGGCCGCCTTTTTAAGGACGCTACGTCATAGAACGCCAATTGTAACGCCAGAATGTTGAGAACACTCGGAAATTCAAGCCCTTTTTGCGTCCTTTATTTTTGAGAATTCAGAGATTTTTCAAGGATGCATCGATGGATCATCAACGAGCCAAAATACCCACAATCCTGTGTTCACGTGTATGGAAAGCGATACACATTGCTTTACACAAGTGAAGTTATTTGAACGTTTTCAGAAATATTTTTTGCCGCATTGCTTGTTATAGATCAATCATGTAAACGCAAAGGATGTACCTATGCGATTTTTTTCAAACGTTTTTGCAACGTAATGACAGGCTATATTTATATTTTGCATGGATTGATTTGTTTTAATATGTAAGTAGTTGGTGTTTAAACAAACTACTGTCGCAAATAACAATTTAGACAATTAAAATATTAAAATATTTACCACTGGAGCAATATTAAAAAGCGGAAGCGGAAGCACTTCCACACTAGCAAGTCGTTCCAAACTCTGAGCGCTACAAACGCTATGCAGCACTCTAGCCAGCACACCCCATCTCCATAGGACGCGACTAGCACAGAAGTGCTCTAGCAAAGCTGCAGCCTTCACTTTGGGAAACCGCCAAAGGATATGGTTGTACCTGGCTGACTTCCTTCCTGGTCAGGTGACCGGAGGCAAAGTGCTCTGATTGGCCGGCCTCCTGCTTGGCCTGCCCTATCAGAGCTTTCAGCTGCTGGGCGTTGCCAAGCAACGTGTCAGCCAGCTGCTCCAGGTAGAGCCAAGGGCCCCTTGGGGCGTCGCCCAGCCCCGGCCCCGCCCCCGTCGCCATGGTGACCTCGCCGTCGCCAGGCACCAGAGAGGTCATGACCTCTAGGCCGTTGACCAGCCCCCCTGGGGAGGGAGGGGCAGACACTTTGGACTGGAGGGGGGGGCGTCGTCAAGGTTACCGCTGCGGGGAGGGAGCTCAGCACTGTGGGGAGGAGGGGGGGGGGGGGGTGTTAATACTACTTAATGACCTTTCTCTGTACTGTCTAACCCCTACCTGCTCCTTAATGACCTGTCTCTGTACTGTCTAACCCCTACCTGCTCCTTAATGACCCGTCTCTGTACTGTCTAACCCCTACCTGCTCCTTAATGACCTGTCCCTGTACTGTCTAACCCCTACCTGCTCCTTAATGACCTGTCCCTGTACTGTCTAACCCCTTCCTGCTCCTTAATGACCTGTCCCTGTACTGTCTAACCCCTCTCACCTGTGGTGGTGGTGAAGACGTCACTGGGGGCGGGGCTCTCTGACGGGGTGGGGGGGTCGAAGGTCAAAGTTCCAGAGGTGGTGATCTGTCCCGACGGAGACACCGTGACTGGAGGACAGACGGCCAATCAGGTGACTCACATTTAAAAACATCCAATGACAACCAATCTGTGTGTGTGTGTGTTTGTGCGTGTATCTGTGTGCCTGTATCTGTGAGTGTGTGAGAGTGTTTGAGTCTGTGTGAGTGTGTATCTGTGTGTGTGTGTGTGTGTGTATAGTGTGTGTGCGTGTGTGTGTGTATGTGCCCGTACAGGTTGCCCCCGGGGTCAGCGTGATGTTCTTGGGTGAAAGGTCTTCCTTCTTCTCCGAGGAGTCAGAGTCCTTCTTCCTCCTCTTGTAGGGGACGAAGAGTCTCACCGGGCCAGTCTGCACCACACAGGGAGACAGGCATGGAGACAGGCACGCAGGGAGACAGGCACATAGGGAGACAGGACAGGCAGGGAGACATGCAGACAGACAGGGACATGCAGGGAGAGAAAATTAAACGTTTGTGTGTGTGTGTGTGTGTGTGTGTGTGTGTGTGTGTGTGTGTGTGTGTGTGTGTGTGTGTGTGTGTGTGTGTGTGTGTGTGTGTGTGTGTGTGTGTGTGTGTGTGTATAGTGTTTGTGTCGTCAGTAGGAGTATGAATGGCTGCTTGTTTACCATGCTGATGTTTTCACTTTCCAACGAATCTCCTTCCTTCAAAGACTAGAATGAGGGAGAGCGAGAGAGAGAGAGAGAGAGAGAGAGAGAGAGAGAGGTGAGAGAGCTACAGTAATAGTGGTACCAGGGTAAGAGACATAGAGCTGCAGTTATAGAGGCACCAGGGTGAGAAACATAGAGCTACAGTAATAGAGGTTCCAGGTTGAGAGACATAGAGCTACAGTAATAGAGCGGTACCAGGTTGAGGTCGTCACAGCAGGCAGAGCATGTACAGGAGGCTGCGTGGGGGTTAAGGATCCTCTCCTGGAAGATAAACAGCAGCTTTAATACAACATAGTACTACCATTAATACTACTATAATACTAACATTAATACTACTATAGTACTACCATTAATACTACTATAATACTACCATAACACTACTATTAATG
The DNA here is from genome assembly GCF_902167405.1 of Gadus morhua. NCBI lineage: Eukaryota > Metazoa > Chordata > Actinopteri > Gadiformes > Gadidae > Gadus > Gadus morhua. The sequence continues at coordinate 11,999,278 of NC_044056.1, read as the reverse complement.
CTACCCTAATACTACCATAATGCTACTATAATGAAACTATAATACTACCATTAACACTACTATAATACTACCATTATTATTACTATAATACTACCATTAATACTACTATTAAACTACTATAAATACTACTTTAATGCAACTATAATACTACGATTAATACAACTGTAATACTACCATTGATACTACTAATACTTCCATTAATAGTACTATAATGCTACTATAATAGTACTATAATGCTACCATTAATACTACCATTAAAACTATTATGATACTGCTATACTACCATGATACGACTATAATACGACTATGATACCACTATAATACTACCATTAATACTACTATAATACTACCATTAATACTACTATAATATTACCATTAATACTACCAACAAACTACCATAATACCAGCATTAAGAGGGCTAACATACTAGCATTAAGGGCTAGGCGTTGCTAGGCGCCGGGAGGCGGTGTTGCTAGGCTACCTGGATGAGGCACTGCAGCGGTCTCCCGGCGTAGCGGATGCTCCTCTTCCAGTCCTTGCTGCTGGCGCGGCCGGCCATGCCCTCGAACTCGGTGGGCGTGAACCACTTGTTGTTGTGTTTGATGCAGCGACCTTTGCCCCCTGGACACAGACACACATGTTGACCCAGACCCAGACCCAGTGTGTGTGTGTGTGTGTGTGTGTGTGTGTGTGTGTGTGTGTGTGTGTGTGTGTGTGTGTGTGTGTGTGTGTGTGTGTGTGTGTGTGTGTGTGTGTGTGTGTGTGTGTGTGTGTGTGTGTGTGTGTGTGCGCGTGTCTCTGTGTGTGTGTGTCAGCTCACCGGAGCCCAGACGGCTCTTGTGCAGCACCCCGCTGGTGTTCCTGCAGCGGACCGGCAGCTGGCTGTTGAACACTGAGGGGTCCCAGTTGTACTTGGAGCCGCCGTCCTTCTCCGACGCCACCGCCAGCACGGCCCCCTGGCCGCCCGCTGGACACACAGCACACTGTACACACTGGACTACACAGTACTACACTGGATACACTGGACACACAGCACACTGTACACACTGGACTACACTGGATACACTGTACACACTGTACACACTGGACTACACAGTTCTACACTGGATACACAGCACACTGTACACACTGGACTACACAGTACTACACTGGATACACTGTACACACTGGACTACACAGTACTACACTGGATACACTGTACACACTGGACTACACAGTACTACACTGGATACACAGCACACTGTACACACTGGACTACACAGTACTACACTGGATACACTGGACACACAGCACACTGTACACACTGGACTACACAGTACTACACTGGATAATACTGTACAGACAGCACACTGTACACACTGGACTACAGAGTACTACACTGGACTATACTGTACACACTGGATACACTGGCCTGTACTGTAAAACTGGACTATACTTTATACACTGTATATATATATATATATACAGAGATAGATAGATAGATAGATAGATAGATAGATAGATAGATAGATAGATAGATAGATAGATAGATAGATAGATAGATAGATAGATAGATAGATAGATAGATAGATAGATAGAGAGATAGAGAGATAGATAGATAGATAGATAGATAGATAGATAGATAGATAGATAGATAGAGAGATAGAGAGAGATCTATCTATCTATCTATCTTTCTATCTATGCATAGAGAGATCTATGTATTTATTTCTATAGTGTCGATCTATAGATCTATGTATCTATATACCGGAGGCCAGTGCTGCCGCAGCGCCCTTGAGCCCAGCAGCCTCCACGATGCTGCCATCTGCGTGGACCACGATGAGGGTGGCCTTCTGGGAGCCCAGCCCCTCGGCCAGCTGCAGGGTGGTCCGCCCGCTCTGCACACACGCCCATCAGTTACCACGCTCTACATCAGAACATAGCACACTCTACGCTCAAATGTACCATGCATTTTAATAGAAAAGACTAAGTTATAATATATGAGACTCTATGTTAAAATATATGATATTCTACGTTATAATATATGAGATTCTACATTCAAACATATGAGATACTACATTAAAAGAGATGCAATTCTACATTCAAATATATGAGATTCTACGTTATAATATGAGATTCTACATTGAAATACTTAACATTCTACATTGAAATATAAATTAATTATAATATGATATTCTTCATAATAATATATGATATTCTTCATTCAAATATAGTATTTATAATATATGATATTCTACATTAAAATATATCAGTCATTTGATTATATATTTGAGATATAATACATTATATTAAACATTATAATATATTATCTGATGCATTCTCCATTCAAATATATATAATTATTTTACATATTATGTTTAATAATATATTATATTCTCCGTTAAAATATATAAGAGATTAGAATATATTATATAACATTATAATCTATTCTAATCTACATTCCCATTGATATATATTACATTATATACTATGATATATTAAAAGACATAATGTATAGTGTATAATTATGTAATGTACAGTGTGAACATATGATCGTATATCATAACAGATTATTGTATGAACTCACAAACACGTGTTCTGGAAGGCTCCCCGTCGTGGTGAAAACCGTCTCCGACGACGACTGTACATCACCCACTGTTACCGTGGTTACCTCTGGGGAGACATATACGTACATAAACATCTATATACACATGTGTGTGTGTGATTACCTTTTATTTTTCTGTGTTTAACTTTTGGAATGGTGATGAAAACCATTTGGAGAATTCACTCACCAGACTGCTAAATTCACCCTAGCATAGCAGCCATCTAGCATAACAGCACCCCTAGCATAGCATCACCCTAGGATAGCAGCAACCTAGCATAGCAGCACCCTAGCATAGCAGCACCCTAGCATAGTAGCACCCTAGCATAGCAGCACCCTAGCACAGAAAAACACTAGCATAGCAGCACCCTAGCATAGCATAACACTAGCATAGTAGCACCCTAGCATAGTAGCAGCCTCACATAGTAGCACGCTAGCATAGTAGCAGCCTATAGTCAACCTAACCATAGTAGTGTTTACGCCATCCTAGTAGTGTTTGAACCATCCTAGTTGTTTACACCTTCCTAGTATTGTTTACACTATCCTAGTAGTCTTAATACCATCAAGTAGTTTACACAATCCTATTAGTTGACACTATTCTAGCAGTGTTTACATCATAGTGTTTACACAATTTGAATAGTGTTTACACCATCGTAGTAGTGTTTACACCATCCCTAGTAGTGTTGAACCCTTTCTAGTAGTTTACACCATCAGAGTAGTGTTAACCATCCTAGTGGTAATATGTACACTATTCAAGCAGGGTTTACACTATCCTAGTAGTGTTTACTCCATCCCTAGTGTTTACACCATCCTAGTAGTTTACAACATCCTAGTAGTGTTAACTTCATCATACTAGTGTTTACACTGTCCAAGTAGTGTCAACATGATCCTAGTACTTTACACCATCCTAGTAATGTTTACATCATAATACTAGTTTTTACACCATCCTGGTAGTGTTTACACAATCCTAGTTGTTTACATCATCCTAGTAGTGTTTACAACATCCTGGTTGTGTTTACACCATCCTAGTTGTTTTCACACCATCCTAGTTGTGTTTACACCATCCTAGTTGTTTTCACACCATCCTAGTTGTGTTTACACCATCCTCGTTGTGTTAACCATCCTAGTTGTGTTTTCCCGGTTGTGTGACCGGACGTCTTGCCTCCGAACGCCGCCTCTGCCGCCTCCTCGTTCGGCAGCGCCACGGCTCCCAGGTCGAGGCTCTCCGCGCCGCCGAGCAGCGTCACGCTCACTTCGGCCTCCGACTCGGTGTCGGACGACTCGGGTCCGAGTGCCTTCGTCGCCGACTCGGCTTCGGTTTCTTCATCCATTCCTTACCCGCCGACGCACGACTGGAGCCGAACCTATCCGAACCTATCCTCACCTGTTCTAACCGATCCCGCTGACGATGACGTACGAGGTTATTGTTAAAGGGGATTATACGGTTAGAATATTACATTTAGAGACACTTTGCTGGCTTCATCAAGTCTATAAATGGCGACTCAGAATATTATATTTTTCATGCACTGCGCACAGGAAAGAGGTGCACCGGAAATGACCGAAAGAAAACGAGCGAGCGCGAATCAGAACGGTTACTGGACGCTCGTCACCCGAGTGGCGTGCACGAGCTCAGTGGGGGTGGTGGGGGGGGGGGGGGGTTAGCGATGTCCATGGTTAGCGAGCGAGGGGAACCCCGAGAGGGAGTTCAGCCCCAGTACAGTAGCCTATACCGCCAGTACTCACCCACCCCCTTACAGCGCTGTTGAGGAGCTTAAACCACAGCAAGTGAGGATTTCATTCGGCAACATGAAATAATTTTGGTGGCCGTCATTTTCCAGGGACGAATATAATAAATTAAGAAGAATTAACAATAAAATGTAGATAATTTTATTCTGCAAATAATGATCCTATTACTATAAAACCGGTATATATACTATTATTTAGGAATTATATTTTCTCAAATAGTCAGCATCAGGGTTTCCTTGCGTTAGGATCTGGCAAGATCTGGTGCATCCTTTTATACCTATATTTAACTGTTACTAAACCTCAGAAGTATAGCTTCTTAAACCTGTTAAACTAATTACAGGTTTAAGAAGAATATTATCATTAATTGGATTTAGTGAAAAGGCAAAACTATACTGCTTCCAGTTCTTTGCACCTCTTTGTTCTTCTGTATTTTAACTGCTCTTTGTCCAGGGTCAGCCTGTCCTGTCCTGTTCTCCATCATTCATCATCATCATTAACATCCTATCTTCTGTTAAACTGAATAACAACTAGATGGAATTAAGCATCAGGCTCAACAGAATTAATGTTTCCTTTATTAATTAGTGGATCACATGTCACCCAGCACTCCCAGTATATGGTCGGTCCACCAGTACACATCACTACTCTCACTGCCATAAATATTGTTTATGTCATTATTTAATATGTTTTTGTTTATATTTATGTATTTAATCAGTAATCAATATTGAGTTTGCATCATTAGGTAGGAACTAAACTTCAGTTTGCGTTACACAGGCACACTTTAGGGTGTAACAGCCAATGCACGTGAGCAGACGTTATTCACTCCTAAGTTGAGCAGAAGAGTGAAGATGTATTACTTTCAACCGACATCAAACTGCAGGAACCCACCTTACATCACACTGAAGGAACCCACCCTACATCACACTGCTGGAACCAACCCTACATCACAAGGGGTGGGAATTGATACGTTTTTATGAATATCAATGCCATTGTCGATTCTGCCCATCGATCCAATTCCTTATCAATTCTCTTACCGATTCCTGAGTAGTTCATTGAGTGGCAAAAAAAAGAGTTCTACAGTCTTCTGCACCAAAAGTAACCATTTTATTTTCTACATACTAACACAAGAACAAGAAACAAGAAAATATAGTCTAAATAAGTAAGACTGACAATAAATAAGTAATAAAAAAAATAGGAAGACACTTACAATTGAACATGCTAAATTATGATTTAACACTATACTTTTATATACATGTTTTAGATATAACTGTAAGCTTAAACCAAACGTCATTAAATTAAAGTTTAAAACTTTTCTAGGAAGGATTATAAAAAGTAAACAAAATAGTGAACATATATTCTTATGCAAGAATATAACCATATCTGCCTTTTCTGGGAGTGAAAGGGGTAACTTGAGCCGATGTCGAGGGGCCAGCTGCCTGAGAGCGATCATCTAAAATGCATGAAATTTGTATAGGTCGGCATTATTAATAAAAACTACGACACTACTACTATAAAAACTGCAGTTGCAAGGCGACAGTGGGCTGCTAATGCAGGATATGTAATGTGAACGTTACCGTTGTCAACGGAGGACATAGTAGAGCTTGTTTGACTCGTATGCAGGCTTTTGAACACATGGCATTCTTGGGACTTAATTCCATGCTTGGTAGACAAATGCTTTAGCATGTTGCTGGTGTTTGCACCCTTACACGAAATGATAGATTTGCACTGATTACATACGGCAGAATTTTCTTTGCGTTTGGTGAAATGGAACCAGACTTGCGATCGCTTCCTACTGTCTCCACGATGCTGCCTTGTTGTTTTAAGGTTGTCGGCGCGCGCAGGGTCGTCGCAAAAATTTTGCGTAAACCGGAAAACGTGGTGAAGAATCGATAACGTTGGAGGCGTATGATTCCGATAGAATTGTTGGAACCGGTTCTGAGTAGGAACCGGTTCTCGATTCCCACCCACACTGCAGGAACCCATCCTACATCCCACTGCACTACTAATAGCACTTGTTCTTATCATATACATTTAGAATCTATTATTATATGATACATTCCTATTCTTCCAGTTAAGCGTAAGCATACATGTTTTCCGACTTAGCTCGAACAGTAGGTTGGAGATTACGCTTTTTCCATTCAGACTTTCCGCCTCCGACCGTTAACGAAAGAATCACATCACTGTAGTGAATATGTGATGTTCTCTGCCTGTGTAATAAATGAGTCACGTGATGGTATCGGATCGGCGCATAGACTTGCATACTCGCCGATACCCGATACTGCATTTTAGGCGGAATCTGAGGAATTTTCTATACTGGTATCGGCATCGGAAAACCACTCTAGCCTCATGACAGAAGGAATGTCTGATGTGAACAGGGTTGAGGGTTGATGAGCAGTAGAGCACATCTCTCCTTAAAAAGCCGCACTTTATTTAATGTTACTAACATAATGTTTATTTCAACCATGCCATATAATCCTGATACTCAACTGAATCCTCAAGCTTCTTTATCACTTGCTACTTTTCACAAAAATGTCCCCATCCCAAAACCAAAGTCTATATACATTATTAGAGTTAAAAGGATAAACACATTTCTCCCCAGGCAACACAATCCCATCACCACTAATACATGTGTGCACAGAGCTCTCATACAACTGAGACTCCTGAAACACCAGAAGAGGGGGGGCGGTGAGGCCTCACTGGGACTGGACCTCATCTGCCCCATCAGACCGGGGGTCGATGAGGGAGCTGTGGAAGGCTCCAGTCCGCCCAGTGGCTCCGCTGTGGGTCGCCCAGTACGCCCTGGTAAAGGTTCTGATCTTCAGACTCTAGTATCTCTCTGGAGTTCATCAACAACTTCATTATTGTGACAGGATGGTGGGGTTGTAAACTGAAGTCCTGGTGATGATTCTCCCAGATGAGAGGCCTCCCGGCTGGTCTGAAGCAGGGGTACCAGGCCTGGACTAGAGGTACCAGGTCCGGACTAGGGGTACCAGGCTCGGCCTAGGGGTAGGGGGGTCTGGACTGGGGTGCCAGGTCTGGACTACGGGTCTGGGCTTTGGGCACGGGGTTCGGGGTCTGGGTACCGGGACTGGGCTTGGGGTAAAGGGTCACGGCTTGGGGTACCGGGTCTGGGTTTGGGTCTGGCTTATGGGGTGTCGGTCTGGGTCTGGACTAGGGGTACGGGGGTGGAATGTTGGTGGAGGGTGGGGTCGGAGCGGTGGTGCTCATCTCTGTAGGCGGGAGACGAGGTAGTAGAGCAGGAAGAAGAGCGCCACCAGCCCCCCCGACATGTAGCACATGATCTTGCGGTTGTCCCGGCTGGAGCGCAGCATGGTGGAGAAGCGCTTCACGCTGCCCGTCAGCAATCCCGTCGCACTCAGGAAATCAGAGTCCTGAGGACGCACAACATAGGAAGTCAGAGTCCTAAAGACGCAAAACACAGGAAGTCAGAGCTCAAGGACGCACAACACAGGAAGTTGGAGACGCTTCACATTCACAGTAGTCGTGGAACATACATACATAACACACAATTTTATAAATAATATAAAATCATCTTGAGAAGATCTCACCATGCCATCGATGTACATGTTCTGGTCCTCTGCGTCCTTGTCGATGTCATAGGCCAGCTTCCACAAAACACAACAAACACTTTCAGGAACACCCAGGGACAATTTGTATTTGTTAAAGGACATGAGTTAAAAAATGCATACAGGCTTGTACATTTTATGCCAATTAATACAAATATGAATAATCTGAGTAAGGCAAAGCCTCATCGCCATCGCCATTTAGAGAAGTATTAGCTAAAAACTGCTAATCATTATTATTATTATTATCAATAATTGCTAACCAATCAATAGATCTCCTAACTGTATTGATATCCAGTCAACTGTGCTCCTCACGTACCGACTTCAGACGGGACACTTTGCTCGCCAGGTTCTCCGCCAGAAGTTTGTTCTCGGCATCCAATATGTCATCAACTGCTCCATGTCCTGCATTTAAAACTCCTCATTAGTGAGCTGAACTGATAATCATTGATCATACTGAGTTCAACTGATAAACACTGAGCATTAGTGAGCTGAACACTGATCATAGTGAGCTGAACTGATAAAACACTGATCGTTAGTGAGCTGAAATGACAAACACTGATCATAGTGAGCTGAACTGATAAAGACTGATCATAGTGAGCTGAACTCTCGTCTACCCTCGGATACAAACTTGAACACTAAACCCTGAAGTAAACAGGCAGGATTCTTTCATGGCTGCTCGACTTAGTGATAGTGGTTAATTAGTTCACTATTAGTGTACGAACTACACAGTATATTGTTAGTCGTCCTGTTTTACATCTGAACCGTCTACTGCACTCAATAAGATTGATACAGCAGTGTTGACTTTAATCATACAATCATTATTTTAACATAAATCTATGAGTTGGCTGACGTGTCAAGACTTACCCCGACCCCAGTCAGCCATGTTGTCGTGTTGTGAGGATCTACGGAAGCTGCGGAGATCCAGCCAGTCCGACACTGCGTTTATCCTCCCCCCCACAAGATGGAGCCAAACACGTGTGAGTGTGTGTGTAAGGGTGTGTGGATGCGTTGTGTGTTTTAATTTTCTGAGTATCTGTGTGTGTGCGTGTCTATGCGTGTGCTAGTGTGTGTGTGTGTGTGTGTGTGGGTGTGTGTTTGCTACCATCTAACTCTTTATACTGCTATGAGCTAACTCTATATACCGCTTTGAGATAACTCTTTATACCGCTATGAGCTAAATCTTGAACTGCTATCAGCTAACTCTTTATACTGCTATGAGCTAACTCTTTATACCACGATGAGCTAACCCTTTATACCGCTATGAGCTTAATCTTCATTATGTAATGAGCTAACTCTTTATACCGCTATGAGCTTACTCTTTATACCGCTATGAGCTAACTCTTTATAATGCTATGAGCTAACTCTTTATACCGCTATGAACTAACTCTTTATAATGCTATGAGCTCACTCTTTATACCGCTATGAGCTAACTCTTTATAATGCTATGAGCTAACTCTTTATAACGCTATTAGCTAACTCTTTGTGCCCCTATGAGCTAGCTCTTTATACTGCTATGAGCTAACTCTTTATACCGCTATGAGCTAACTCAAATTCAGCCACCAGTAAACTGGTTCTTTGGCTACGAGCTAACTGTCGTCAGCCCAGCGAGGTCACGCCAGGGATATGGTAGTGGTGATGTCATCACCCGCTAGTGTTTAGTTCCAGCCAGCCAATCGGCTGCAAGGGCTGTCTAGGAGGTCCACGTGCACAGACCTATAAGACTATGTGTGTGTGTTTGTGTGCGTGTGTGTGCATGTGTGTGCTTGTTAATTCTATGTGTGTGTGTGTGTGTGTGTGTGTGTGTGTGTGCTATAATCCGCCTGTGGCGTATTAGGAATATTTGCAAGTACATGCATCAGTGAGTGTGTGTGTGTGTGTGTGTGTGTGTGTGTGTGTGTGTGTGTGTGTGTGTGTGTGTGTGTGTGTGTGTGTGTGTGTGTGTGTGTGTGTGTGTGTGTGTGTGTGTGTGTGTGTGTGTGTGTGTGTGGAGCCTGTTGTAATCCTTTATAGTCTGGTCCCTGAGCATGCAACAGTGTGTGTGTTTGCACATGGGTACCTGTCTCAAGCATGCAGCTCCAGGAGCGTACAGGTCCAGGAGCGTGCAGGTCCAGGAGCGTGCACATCCAGGTGCGTGCACGTCCAGGAGCATGCACGTGGCTGATTTATGGAACTAGGTGGTCCGAACACCAGCTGCCCCCCGCGGTGCGTCCTCCCTGCTGTAGACTGACCTCCTGCAGACAGGGGAGGGGGGAGGGGGAGAGGGAGACAGGGGGGGGAGAGAGGGGGATGGGGAGAGGGAGACAAGGGGGAGAGGGGGGATGGGGAGTGGGAGACAGGGGCGGGGGAGAGGGGGGAGGGGGGAGAGGGAGAGACGGGGGGGGGGGGGAGAGGAACATTGGAGGAGATCGAGGTGGAGGGTGAGGAGGTGAAAGAATAGATCGGGGAGGGGGTGAGAGAGGAGGTGGAGGGGGAGTTGGAGGTTGAGGGGGAGAGGGAGGGGGAGTAGCTGGGAGAGGGTGGGAGTGGGAGGAGGTGAGAGAGGAACCGGAGGGGGAGGGGGAGGTGGAGGTGGAGGGGGAGTAGGTGGGAGAGGGGGCAGGGGGAGGAGGTGAGAGAGGAATCGGAGGGGGAGGTGGAGGTGGAGGGGGAGTAGCTGGGAGAGGGGGGGAGTGGGAGGAGGTGAGAGAGGAACCGGAGGGGGAGGTGGAGGTGGAGGGGGAGTAGGTGGGAGAGGGGGCAGGGGGAGGAGGTGAGAGGAGATAATGTGAAGAGAGGAGAGAGAGGAGGTGGAGTAGGTGGGAGAGGAGGTGGAGTAGGTGGGAGAGGAGGTGGGGGGGGAGGAGGTGAGAGAGGAGATAGGGGGGAGGAGGTGGGAGAGGAGGTGGGGGGGAGGAGGTGAGAGAGGAGATAGGGGGGAGGAGGTGAGAGAGGAGATAGGGGAGGAGGTGAATATGGAAGGAGATGGGAAACTAGATAGTGGAGGAGGTGGGAGAGTTGATAGAGGAGGAGATGAGGACGGAAGGCGGAGGAGGTGGGAGAGGAGACTGGGGAGGAGGTGAAGATGGGAGGTGGTGGAGGGGAGGAGCTGGGACAGGAGTCCGGGGAGGAGGTGCCAGGAGCTGACCAGGTGTCGTCACTGCCAGCGGCTCTGACTCCCAGCAGATATGCGTGGCTATTTTTAGCTTAATCCTGTTTGGATGAGGTCGTGCTCTCCTATCGCCGCGGCGACGGAGCAGTCCACTGCTAGTCTGTCGCGGGTCTGCAGCCGCTCGGAGACAGGATGTTAAATATCAGAAAGATGACCTCACTTCCTACTCAGAGACACGTCTTCGTGCTTGTGGACACACGTAAGTAACTCCGCCCACCTCGTTAACCAACAGGTCCCCTCATTTAAATCCTTTGTTGTATTACCTCGTAGATACCTTCTATCATGTTGATCTGTCATGTTTAGATCTATCATGTAGATCTGTTATGTTTATCTAACATGAATTTATCTATCATGTATATATATTATATTATCCATATATATCATGTATATATATCATGTATATACCTGTACCTCTTCCTGTATCTCTATCTCTACCTCTACTCCTCTACCTGTAGCTCTTTACCTCTACCTGTACCTCTACCTGTAGCTCTACCTCTACCTGTAGCTCTTACTCTACCTCTGCCTGTACCACTCTACCTGTACCTCTACCTCCACCTGTACCCCTCTACCTCTGCCTGTACCCCTCTACCTCTGCCTGTACCCCTCTACCTTTACCTGAACCCCTCTACCTGTACCCCTCTACCTGTACCCCTCTACCTCCACCTGTACCCCTCTACTTCTGCCTGTACCCCTCTACCTTTACCTGAACCCCTCTACCTGTACCCCTCTACCTGTACCCCTCTACCTCCACCTGTACCCCTCTACTTATACCTGTACCCCTCTACCTCTACCTGTACCCCTCTTGCTCTACCTGTACCCCTCTACCTGTACCCCTCTACCTCCACCTGTACCCCTCTACTTATACCTGTACCCCTCTACCTCTACCTGTACCCCTCTTGCTCTACCTGTACCCCTCTAGCTCTACCTGTACCTCTACCTGTAGCTCTACCACTGAGAGTTTGATCGACTACACTGTTAATCTCATGTTCAGGCTTTAACAAAGGAACTATTTCAGCACCCCGCCTTCCTCGCGTCCATCCCCCTCCTCACCCCCCTACCCCCGCCACCTCCCTCCCTCCCCATCCCTCACCCTGCCTCCCAGCCATCTCCCTCCCTCCCTCCCTCTCCATACCTCCCCACCACCTCCCTCCCCCTCCCACCACCTCCCTCCCCCCCTCCCTCACCATACCTCCCCACAACCTCCCTCCGTCCTCCCTCGCTCATCATACCTCCCTCCCTCCCCACCACCTCCCTCCCTCCCATCCACCGCTCCCTTACCATACCTCCCTATCTCCCAACCGCCTCCCTCCCTCCCCCTCCCTCCCCCTAGCTCGCTCTCCCTCCCCCCCTCGCTCTAGAGAGCAGGTGAGCCACCTGTCGCCCCCTCCCCAGGTCTCACTTGGTATGTTCCTCTGCCGCTCATTCAGAGTAAACCGTCAGAATGTTTTCTGTGAGGTTGTGATGAGGAGGGACAGCTGACTGAGCTGAGATAGAGTTTGGCGGCGGCGGGTCTCGAACACAGTGGAAGTACCGTTGGCGATGCGTAGCGACGCGTGTGTGAGCGCTTGCCGTGCTTCCCTCAGGAGTTTAAGTTGAGTCGCCCGCAGCAGCAGCGAACACCCATGGCCACCGGTTGTCTAATTAGATTAGCCAGAGGCTTTTCCTCAGATAATCATCCTGCCGGCTCTCTTCTCCTCTCCGCTGGAGCTACCGCCATCCCGCTGCTCCGCTTGAAGGTCGAATCTTATTTCTGAACGGAGTGTGTTCAGTAGACCCAGCGGGGTGCCGACCGAGGTGAGGTGGGCTCGAACAGAGTGAGGGTTCTCGAACTGAGTGAGTGGTCGCGGACAAAGTAAGGGATCTCGGACAGAGTGAGGGGGCTCGGACGGAGTTGGGCGAGGAGTGCGACAGGGGAGACTGTGAGTACCCTGTGTTCTCCAAACTATGTGATGGTGCGGTTATGTTCTTGCAGTGTTGCTGGTGAGGAAACATGTTTGGTTTTAACAGTTAATATATTCATCAACCTTTCAGGGACAACTTTCAGGGTCCATGCGTGTAAATAGTGCATTACTAGTCTGTTATTTGTTCTTATCTGGTTTTAAGTCCCATCTTTGTTATAAAGGACAAATATGTAATCTGTTCACTGTGTCATGAGCTGTGTTCTCTTCCCTCCGTTTGTGTTAAATTGAATACAATTTGAATGATTTTATGTTATATTATATTTAGGTAAAACAATAAAGCCAATCCAGATCTCTCTTCAAACGGTTTGATTTGACCAACAGAATCCATCTCTAGTTTTATCTACGGGTTCGACACCACGTGGGGACCATAAAGCGCTCTGATTGGTCAGAGAGACAGGTAAACAACCTGCACCTGCAGATTAAACAGGATGATTTGAGTCGGAGGGTCAAATCCCAAAGGTCGTAATCTGAGGAGTAGAGCTCACACGCGGAGAGGTTTCGTTTAAAAACACACAAATAGTCCATCGGTGATGTTGGTGTGATGATCACCGTGAGAAGGATGGTTGTTTCAGGGCAGTGATTCGGTCGCGGCTACAAGCGCTCCGATGTGAAAATGATTTTGTTCACCGGTCCTACCAGCGCCATATGTTAGTGAACTGTAATAAACCACAGACTATGGTTTGTTTGATGGTTTACTTCATCATCTATTTGGCTACGCAAACACAAATACTTCCACACCGGACTGGGACTGGACGGTTGCCAAGCAACACAAACACGCTCCTGCGCACTGGCGTTTCATGTGTGCCTTGTCCGTCTATATTCCCGTTAACGTTGATTGTGCATGTGCCGCCGGGAAAGCGGGAGTGTGTTCACGGTTCTCCAGTGTGTGTGACCCAATGGGAGACCGGCTTACGGTCCTTAATGTAATTAGCGGGCAGAAACACCAGTACAGTGATACGTGCATGGTCAGGTCCCAGTGTCCCGGTGAAATGCTCTGTTCCAAGGTAATCATTTGTACGCTTTAAGAAATGCATCATCCCATAAAAGTAAATTTCGTTGACGTAGAATGAGCACTTAATATCTACATAGGGAGTGGGTCACCGTCCAACTCCCATCCATCGTATACGGTAGCACAGAACGAACAAACGTGTGTGTGTGTGCGTGTGTGTGTGGAGATGTATTTGTTCTATGTCGATATTTGTAGGAAATTTAGGGTCGAACGTGGTCCTGTATCATGTGTATGATACAAATCTATGTTTGTAATTTATTAGGCTGTAGTTTCATTAAATTCCATATTTTACAAACTATTTCCCAGACACATTATTAACCTGTAATAGAGAAGCCTTAATTACCTCCAGATAGAATCGATCCCTACTGCCATTGTGTAACTTCAACCCTTATCTCATCATGGCTGACCCATGTCTGATGTGGTTGATATTAATTCTGGAAATGTTTCTGCTGCTTTCAGATGTAGGCTTGTGACCTCTGACCTCCTCAGCCCCAGGAAGAGAATGGAGGAAATGGATTTCTTCATGTCGGACCTTTAGCGACCTCGAGGGAAACACGGAATAACCACTGAGGAAGACCTCCGGTTCCACTTCCTGTCCTCTACTTTCTGCCCTCTTCTTCCCTTGTTGCTTCCTGTCCTCTACGTCCTGTACTTCGGGAGGTCAGCCTATCTACTTCCTGTCCTTCAGGAGCCCAGGCTATCTACTTCCTGTTCCCTACTTCTGGTCCCGGAGATCAGGCTCTATACTTCCTGTGCTCTACTTCCTGTCGGAGCTCAGCCATGGCTAACAACTCGTTCCGGGTGTCGAAGCGCGGCGGCCGTGCAGAGGCTAATCATAGCGCCCCGGAGTTCAGCGTCTCCGTGAAGGAGCTGCAGGCGCTGATGGAGCTGAAGGGGTCAGAAGGCGCCGCCCACATCCAGGAGGTCTACGGTGATGTCGGCGGGCTCTGCGCCAAGCTCAGGACCTCCCCCGTCAATGGTACGGCATCCGCTTTGCTACACACCCATGCCAAATCGGGTTCTTTATCGGGTTATCCTAGATGGTGATTTTTGGTAACCATGGTGATTGTGAGATGTTGGGGTTAGCAACGTTGATGGTGTGACGTTGGTTGTAACCATGGTGATGGTGAGGTGTTGGTGGTAACCATGGTGATGGTGTGATGGTGTTGGTGGTAACCATGGTGATGGTGAGGTGTTGGTGGTAACCACGGGGATGGTGTTATTTATGTTGGTGGTAACCATGGTTATGGTGTAGGTAACCATGGGGATGGTGTTTGTAACTATGGTCTCCGTGTGGTTAGGAGATTTCACCAGGTGTGTTGCCGTTACAATCCGAGCTCCTCCCAGGGGGAGGGGCTTAGCTTCCCACCAATGTGATTGATTGAGTTCTACTGCTGCACACAGCCAATCAAATCAGATCCCTAATCACCTAGATCCAACCCCACCCACTGAGCACCACCTCAATGACAATCATTCCTTACACCACTCAGTTAAAACCACCACAACCTTGGTGGTGCTCAGTAGTTGTGCAAGGATGATACTTCAACACTGTCGTCATGGAAGATGATGACGTCACTCATCATGTTGTTAGTGCTGAGAGCTGATTGGCCGGGCGTGATGCTGACTCACCTGGGCAGAGCCATGGGAATGTGTTGACGATGTGTCCATGGGGAGGTGGGTGGAAGAGGACATGTCTGGACACGCCTCAGCACTCTGGTTATTTATAGTCTGAGGACAGCTCACTTCAATCTTCATTTTTCATTAAAACATCAACTGGATAGTCTAGTGCAGGGATGGGCAACTTTCATGATAAAGAGGGCCACATTTTTCATCATAACCGTCAGAGGGCCGCATGACTGCGCACTTCAAATAAACGTAAGCTGAGAGAAGCTACAAAATTTTGAATTTGGTAGATATGATTTCCTGTATTCTGGTGCATTTTGGGGATGGCCATCAACTGAAATCGTCCAGATTCATAACCTATGTATGGTATGTTAATTTAACCAACATACATTAATTTCATGTTTTCCATGCTCAAACAGCCACATTGAATGGTTAGTATTTTTATCAGTGCAAAGGACATACATCATCATTTAATGATGTCACAAAACTGAAAAACAGTTGCCGAACATTAAGTGCAACAACTCAATGAACTCAAACCCAAGAAGCATGATATTCATTGCAGTTATAGTAGTTGTAGTGGCGACTTAAGTGGAAGTCTTTCATGACTGATATCGTTTCTAAGCAAACTAGACACATGGGTTTGCCTTTGAATTCTATGAACAGATACTCTGCTTCTCATCTTTCTTGACCGAGTTTTCTGTAACTTCATAAAAGAAAATATATCTACCGGTACATATTTTTTTTATTATATATATATTTTTTATTATGTGCGGGCATGACTGAGTGAGGATGCGGGACGTTTGCGGGACACCAGTTGCCCATCCCTGGTCTAGTGGTCAGAGTATCCCCTAACCCCTAACCTTCTCCTCAACGACCTGTCTCTGTTCTGTCTAACCCCTACCTTCTCCTCAACGACCTGTCTCTGTTCTGTCTAACCCCTACCCGCTCCTTAATGACCTGTCTCTGTACTGTCTAACCCTACCTGCTCCTTAATGACCTGTCTCTGTACTGTCTAACCCCTACCTGCTACTTAATGACCAGTCTCTCTACTGTCTAACCCCTACCCTCTCCTTAATGACCTGTCTTTGTACTGTCTAACCTCTCGACCTCATCTCCTTCCTCCTCTGCGTTCCTCTTCTAAGTTGTAAGCTAATTAGATGTTATAAGTTATTAGCTAGTTAGATGTTAAGCTATTAGCTAGTTAGATGTTATAAGTTATGAGCTAGTCAGATCTTATCAGCTATTAGTTAGTTAGATGTTATGAGCTAGTTAGACACACAGAAGCTGGAGTGGTTGTGAAGTCCTCATCTGTATCTGACTGGAGGCGGGCGGTGGGGGGGCTGTCAGGGACGCTTAGCTCTGCTAGTGTTCATCCAGAGGGGGGAGCCGTCACTGTTAGCCCGCAGCTGGTTAGTAGCAGCGCTATCATGCCTATCCATGGTGAGTTACCATGGATACGGCAGTCCATGGTGCCGTTGCCATGGATGCAGAGACACATTGGGACCATCCGCTATGGAAATATGCACGTGATGGAAGTATTCCGTGACACTTGCATAGCTCCTCCCAACATGAGTAACGTCACTGAAGCCATCGTTTACACCTCAGCACTGTTTTCCTGATCGGCTGCCCTGAGTCCCTGATCGCCTCTTAAACCAAGCCACTAGAGCTAGGGCGCTAGGATACCTAGGACAGTGGGTAACATAGGACGCTAGGAGACCTAGGTTGCTAGGAGACCTAGGAAGCTAGGATGCTAGCCGATTTGCTCCACCCGTTCAGCTCCTTGGTCCTGACCTCCTGTCTCCTCTCCTCGGTGCTCAGGGCTGGACGGGACTGCCGAGGACTTACAGCGACGGAGGGAGGGGTTCGGCCAGAATCACATCCCTCCCAAGAAGCCAAAGACCTTCCTGCACCTGGTGTGGGAGGCCCTGCAGGACGTCACCCTGATCATCCTGGAGGTGGCGGCCATCATCTCGCTGTCCCTGTCCCTCTACAACCCCCCCGACACCAGGAGGGAGAGTAAGACGCACACTCGACACGCTCAACCCCATGCTCATCATAGCAGAGTTAGCCAGCCTCATCAGTACAGCCCTAATCACAGCTCCAGTCTCAACGAGCTTCAGACCCACCTTCTCTGACCCCCCTCACCCTCCGTCCTCTAAAGGACTCGGATGAGGACCGCCCAGACCCAGAGGAGAACCTCCCAGAGGAGAGCCTCCCAGACCCAGAGGAGAACCTCCCAGACCCAGAGGAGAACCTCCCAGACCCAGAGGAGAACCTCCCAGACCCAGAGGAGAACCTCCCAGAGGAGAGCCTCCCAGACCCAGAGGAGAACCTCCCAGACCCAGAGGAGAACCTCCCAGACCCAGAGGAGAACCTCCCAGACCCAGAGGAGAACCTCCCAGAGGAGTACCTCCCAGAGGAGAACCTCCCAGACCCAGAGGAGAACCTCCCAGAGGAGAACCTCCCAGACCCAGAGGAGAACCTCCCAGACCCAGAGGAGAACCTCCCAGACCCAGAGAGGGAGACCTTGAGGGATGTCAGGAGGGTAATGGGGTTAGAACTGGATTATTAATGACTCTTCCAAGTCAATCCAGTTCCCACTATAATATTTTGTTTTTCAAGCTCAGTCTATTTTATATCGTTTATCTTATCAGAGCCAGGTCAGGCAATTTGGAGGAATCCAGCCAGAGTAAGATGGATTTTGAAAGTATCCAACCCAAAAATCCAGGCCTCCTTCCAAAGCCCCTCCCCCAAAACACACGCCTAGCTCACCTTGGAGAGGTTTGCCTTAATGCCTTTTGCCGAACCTTAACCCCTAAATGTGAACAAGTAGTTGTGCAGGGTTAAACACACTGTGACTGGAAACAAAAATTTGTAGACAAAATAGCTGGCAGCTAAATCGGATAAACAATCAGAGAAATCAAGCTGGCCTCCTGGCTGAAGTGTTAAATGCGTTCCTCCTCACTACATGTAATTAGCTCTCCATGCTACTTAGCTCTCCTTGCTATGTCACCTGACGTCCCTAAGCCCTTCTGGCAGAGGGCTCCAGGCAGCGAGCCCATGGGGCAGATCCTCCTGTTCGTTCGACTCAGGCCCAATGGGATTACGGTCAGGGTGCGTGCAGGCGGGTAGGGAGGTTGACGGACAGGGGGGCCGTCCAATCATGGCATTCGGCCCAACGGATTGATGGACATGCTTCTTACAGGTCTGCAACAGCCACAGATTCCAGAGTCATTCTTCCTTATTTTTTGAGCATTTGATTCATTGATTGCTGTCGGGATGTGAAAAGTTGAAAAAAAATGTTTCTTAAATAAGTTGCCTAACCTAGACTTTACTCTCTTTTTACGGTTATCTTATTAACCATACTTGAATTAAGTTTTTCACGTTCAAACGTCTACATTCAGTTCTGATCCAGTGAACCAGTCAGCTTATGGTTCAGTTTGAATCACTGCACTAGTTAGCTTATGGTTCAGTTTTGTTGTCATTTGGTATTGATTTTCTTAAAGATTGTGTAAGGAACATTTGTTTATAAGTGCCAGTCAGATCTGTTCAAGGGTATAGAAGTTTGTATAGAATTTTGTATCCCAGAGGTGATCTTCGTCATCTCAACCATGTCACCTCCTCATCACCTAGTAACTTGTCTCCTCCTAATGTAGAGATTTTTTATCATCACAGGGTTAAAAGGTTTCTTATTGTGGTGCCCCTCATTAGTGATGCTACTGAGGGTGAGAGAATGAGAGGGAGGGGGAGAGTAAGAGAGAAAGGGTGCGATAGTAAGAGAGAGAGTGCAAGAGTTATTGAGAGAGTGAGAGAGGTTGAGAGAGGGTGAGAGAGTGGAAGAGAGTGGGAGCCATGGTGAGAGTGAGAGAGAGGCTGTCTAGTAGTCGTTTTAGTCAGACCTGCAGCACCTCCAACCGGGAAGGATGTGATCTGACTCTGAGGGTCGGGTGGTGTCCAGAGGGAGGAAGTGATGTAACTCTGGACGTCGGGTGGTGTCCAGAGGGAGGAAGTGATGTAACTCTGGACGTCGGGTGGTGTTCAGAGAGGAAGTGATGTAACTCTGGACATTGGGTGGTGTTCAGAGAGGAAGTGATGTAACTCTGAGGTCGGGTGGTTTCCAGACTGGGAGGAAGTGATGTAACGCTGGGGTCGGGTGGTGTCCAGACTGGGAGGAAGTGATGTCACTCTGGGGTCGGGTGGTGTCCAGACTGGGAGGAAGTGATGTCACTCTGGCGTTGGGTGGTGTCCAGACTTGGAGGAAGTGATGTAACTCTGGGGTCGGGTGGTGTCCAGACTGTGGCCGAGCGGCAGGTGGGGTGGAGGACGAGGGCGAGGCGGAGGCGGGCTGGATCGAGGGCGCGGCCATCCTCCTGTCGGTGGTGTGCGTTGTCCTGGTGACGGCCTTCAACGACTGGTCCAAGGAGAAGCAGTTCCGCGGGCTGCAGAGCCGCATCGAGCAGGAGCAGAGGTTCTCTGTGGTGAGGGGGGGGCAGCTGGTCCTCGTCCTGGTGTCTGAGATCCTGGTGGGAGACGTGGCCCAGGTCAAGTATGGTGAGGACACCTCTCTCCTCTCTCCTCTCTCCTCTCCTCTCTCCGCTCTCCTCTCTCCTCTCTGTTCTCCTCTCTCTTCTTTCCTCTCCTCTACTCTCATCTTTTCTACTGTAAATTATTGGTTTCAAGTAAATGATGTTGATATTTATTTTATGTATATACTGTATATACATACATATGTGTACTGTGTATCTATCTATCTATAAATATATATATTAGTACTAAGTGGTGTGTTTGGGGTCCATGGGACCTGTTGTATATATGTATATACTCTGTATACTCTATAGTAGTATTTAGTGATGTACTGTGTGTGTATATATATATATATATATATATATATATATATATATATATATATATATATATATATATATATATACAGTACATCACTAAATACTACTATAGAGTATACAGAGTATCTATCTCGTGGTACTAAGTGATGGTCTGGGCTTCAGGGGACTTGCTGCCTGCGGATGGAGTGCTGATCCAGGGGAACGACCTGAAGGTGGACGAGAGCTCCCTTACCGGGGAGTCAGACCACGTCAAAAAGACCCTGGACAAAGATCCCATGCTCCTCTCTGGTACTCCCCCCTCCTCTCTCCTCTCCTCTCCTCTCCTCTCCTCTCCTCTCCTCTCCTCTCCTCTCGTCTCGTCTCCTCTCGTCTCCTCTCCTCTCTCTTATTCCCGTCTCCTCTTCTCACCTCTCTCCTCTCCTCTCCTCTCGTCTCGTCTCCTCTCCTCTCCTCTCCTCTCTCTTTCTTATTCCCGTCTCCTCTTCTCACCTCTCTCCTCTCCTCCTCTCTCCTCATGTTCTGTGTCTCCAGGCACCCATGTGATGGAGGGCTCTGGGAAGATGCTGGTGACGGCTGTGGGGGTGAACTCTCAGACCGGCATCATCTTCACCCTGCTGGGCGCCGCGGACCAGGAGGAGGACGACGAGGAGGAGAAGGAGAAGAAGGAGAAAAAGAAGGAGGAGAAGAAGAAAGAGAGGGAGCGGAAAAAGAAAGAGAAGAAAGACAAAAGTAGGCTGACTGTCTGCCTGTCTGTCTGTCTCTCTGTCTGGCTCTCTCTTGTCTGTTTCTGTCTGTCTGCCTGTCTTCTCTGTCTCTGTCTGTCTGTCTGCCTGCCTTTATGTCTGTCTGTCTGTCTGCCTGCCTCCCTGTCTGTCTGTTGGGTGTTAACCCTGTCATATATTCTTCTTGTGTTTCCAGGTAAGAAAGAGGGAAAGGGGAAGAAAGGTGAGTCCGCCCACTATCTCTTGCACTAGCATCATGACCTCCTCCACCTCCTCCTCCTGTCGCGCACCTCCTCCACCTCCTCCTCCTGTCCCACACCTCCTCCACCTCCTCCACCTCCTCCACCTCCTCCTCCTATCCCCCACCTCCTCCACCTCCTCCTCCTGTCACACATCTCCTCCTGCTCCTCCAACTCCTCCCCCTCCTCCTGCTCCTCCTGTTACCCACCTCTTCTGTGTGTGTGTGTGTGTGTGTGTGTGTGTGTGTGTGTGTGTGTGTGTGTGTGTGTGTGTGTGTGTGTGTGTGTGTGTGTGTGTGTGTGTGTGTGTGTGTGTGTGTGTGTATAAAGAGTGAGGGCCAGTAATCCCTGAGTAGGATCATAATCCCTGAACCAAACATCATCCCGTCTGAACAGCAGAGCTCCCTCTACTGGCTGCCTGCTAACGCTAGCCCTAGGGCTAGCCTGCTACGACTAGCCTGCTAGTACACTCACCTGCTCCTCCTTTTTCCACACTTCCTCCTCCTTCTCCTCCTCCTCCTCACTTCCTTCCCCTCACCAACATAATGTGAAAACGTCTCTATCCCAGTATATTAACAGACTCTTAATGTGAAGGTGTCTCTATATAAACAGACTCTAAATGGTAAAGGTGTCTCTCTATAAACAGACTCTTAATGTGAAAGGGGTCTATATGAACAGACGCTTAATGTGAAAGGTGTCTCTTAATGAACAACTCCTAATGTTGAGTTTCATCTGGGCAGGTAAAGATGGCGTTGCCGTGGAGATGCAACCTCTGAACGACGACGGAGAGAAGAAGAAACCAAACCTCCCGAAGAAGGAGAAATCTGTCCTGCAGGGGAAGCTAACCAAGCTAGCCGTCCAGATCGGCAAAGCAGGTACGCATGCTAATGTTAGCTAGCGTGAGAAGGTTGGGCTGGCTAGCTTGCGGCTAGAAAGCTTTTTACAAGCTTGTGTGTGGCTAGTTTGCTTGAGGCTAGCCTGTGTGTGGCTAGCTTGTGTGTGCTTAGCATGTTTCTAGTTAGTGCATGTTTCCCAAGCCTTCGGCAAGATGGGAAACAAATTAGTTTAGATTGGATCTGTAGGGTCCCGCCCCCAAGAAGGCCAACGTCAGATTTGCCATGGTAAGACCTAACCTAGCCTATCCTAGCAGCATCATGTTTCCTCAGTGACATGTTGAGGTGGGGACCTTCAGAGGGACCATCATGTCTCTGAGGAGACATCAGAGGGACCTTCATGTCTCTGAGGAGACATCAGAAGGACCTTCATGTCTCTGAGGAGACATCATAGAATCCTGCATGTCTCTGAGGGGACAGTGTCATTGTGAGCCCCCCATGCCGGAGGTAACAGTCAGTAGATGACAGCAGATGTCACACGATGAACCCAGCAGTCACATGGGTAAAGCATCTCTCGTCAGACAGGAGACTGACAGGGGGCTTGTTGCTCCCGGCAACAAACTAATCCTGTAAGGGAGCTGTGACAGGAGAAGGGCCACCACACACACACACACACACACACACACACACACACACACACACACACACACACACACACACACTAGCCCACTCTCCTGCTCTCTATATATTATCCATTTTACATATATTGAGCTTTCACCTGCATTGTTGAGGAGAGCTTGGACCTCAAGTGTTTCCTGTTGGCCATGACACTGTTCCTGTACCACCTCCCTCACCCCCACCCCCCTCACCTCCACCCTTCTGCCCCAGGTCTCTTCATGTCGGGGATCACGGTGGTCATCCTCATCACCCTCTTCGCGGTGGACACCTTCTGGGTGCAGGGTCTCCCCTGGGTGTCAGAGTGCGTCCCCGTCTACATCCAGTTCTTCGTCAAGTTCTTCATCATCGGGGTGACGGTGCTGGTGGTGGCGGTCCCCGAGGGTCTGCCCCTGGCCGTCACCATCTCCCTGGCCTACTCCGTCAAGGTACCTCCCAGACTTATTGAGTCCAAGACCAGCGCTTGTTGAGTCTGTGTCCAAAGAGGTTTGAGTCCAGTCCAGGCCGAGTCCAAATGAGAGACAAAAAACAATCCTCTTAGGGACCACTTAGTTACCTGTTTATCATTTTTGTGTGTAATGCTGCTAGGGAGACAATATATTGTGTATTTTACGATGATCATTTTGCACTGTTATTTGTAATGTGTAGTGTCGCCACACTTTTGCCTCAGATTAGGCCATATAGCTTACTTTAAGTTCCGCCTTTTCACTTAAAAGTCATGTAATGTTGAAGAGAAAAAAACCATGAGCTGCTCTCTCTCTGATTATCCAGCTGCTTTTTTGTGGCAAACAATTGGTTACCAAGCGGCCAATGTCAATGCCTGTTTTATTTTTAATATATTAAACCTATGCCCGTTTCCTGAACAAGCTCGCTTAATCAAGTATTTTGTTTTGAAGAGGAATTACTTTACAGGGCAGCAATAACATTTAAAAAAGTAATACAAATAATGTATTGATATTTTTGGTGATCCGGTACCACATGAGCTGCGACTCGATCCCGGGCCCCAAGCCCAGGCTGGGGGCCGCTGGTCCAGCACACAGAGCGGCTGCAGTAGCGGCGCCCCACCAGAGGGGTTACTGTGACTCTGAAGTCTGTCCTCCTCTTCCTCAGAAAATGATGAAGGACAACAACCTGGTGCGCCACCTGGACGCGTGCGAGACCATGGGCAACGCCACGGCCATCTGCTCGGACAAGACGGGCACGCTCACCATGAACCGCATGACGGTGGTGCAGGCCTACCTGGGGGGCCGCCACTACCGCAAGGTCCCGGAGCCCGACCTCGTCCCCGCCCGCCTCCTGGACCTCCTGCTCATGGGCATCGGGGTCAATTGTGCCTACACCACCAAGATCATGGTGAGCTACACCACCCAGTGCACCACCCACTAAACAACCAAGATCATGGAGAGCTGCACCACCCACTACACCACCCACTACACCACCAAGATCTTGGTGAGCTACACCACCCACTGCACCAACCACAACACCACCCAGATCATGGTGAGCTACACCACCCACTGCACCACCCACAACACCACCAAGATCATGGTGAGCTACACCACCCACTACACCACCCAGATCATGGTGAGCTACACCACCCACTGCAACACCCACTACACCACCCAGATCATGGTGAGCGGCACCACCCAATGCACCACCCCCTAAACCACCAAGATCATGGTGAGCTACACCACCAACTACACCACCAAGATCATGGTGAGCTCCCCCACCCACTGCTCTACCTACTAGACCACCCAAGATCATGGTGAGCTACAACTGCACCACCAACTACACTGCCAAGATCATGGTGAGCTACACCACCCACTACACCACCCAATTCCCCACCCACTACACCACCAAGATCATGGTGAGCTACACCACCCACTTCACCGCCCATTACACCACCTCGACCATGGTGAGTCCAGCTACACCTACACCACCCATTACACCACCCACCACACCATGTCAATCATGGTGAGTCCAGCTCCGCCTGCTCCACCCATTACACAATGTGTACACATAAATGTAGAAAGTCCGCCTCCTAAACGACCACACCAAGGGTGGTGTAGCCGCGCCCTGAGGCTGACGGAGGCGGCTGTGTTTCAGGCCCCGGAGAAGGAGGGGGGGCTGCCCCGGCAGATCGGCAACAAGACGGAGTGCGCCCTGCTGGGCTTCAGCCTGGACCTGAAGCGGGACTACCAGGCGGTCCGCAACCTGATCCCCGAGGAGCGGCTCTTCAAGGTGTACACCTTCAACTCGGTGCGCAAGTCCATGAGCACCGTGCTGAAGAACGCCGACGGAGGCTACCAGATGTTCAGCAAGGGCGCCTCGGAGATCCTTCTCAAGAAGTAGGTCCTCACCCTGATGGGGGGGGGGGGGCACAGGGGTCAGAGGTCGTAGCACAGTGGGTCTGAGTGGGGGGATGTTGTCATGGAAGTAGTCTGCTGTATTCTGCTCTTTTCTCTCTGGTCTGGTCAAGGCTGGTCTTTTTATCTTGTCCTGGCCTAGTCTTGTCTAGTTTAGTTTAGGGTGATGGGGTCTGGTCTGATGAGGTCCTGGTGGTCTGATGAGGGCCTGGTGGTCTGATGTGGTCCTGGTGGTCTGATGTGGTCCTTGTTTGGTCTAATGTGGTCCTTGTCCTTGCTTGATCTCACCAGGTCCTGGTCCGGTGCTTTGTGCCAATATCCATACTATCCTTACTTACTATACTTAGTTTGAGTATGAAGGGTGTTCCAATTAAGATCAGGGCGAAAATAAGTGTACTGAAAGGACACGGAGGGTGTACTCAAAACGGTCAGACCGCTGAGTGTGGATTCATGTACACTATTCGTACTCAACGGCAGCCATCTTAGCTACGTAGCGGAAGAGGGCGGAGCCAGGCTGAGCCAACGTCGGCGCATTTTCAACATAGCATGCATTAATGGAGTAATTTTGTAGCTTTTATAGCTTTTTATAGCTGCTAGGCGTAAAGACTAAGAGTTCACAGTTCAAAGCGGGATGTTTATTACGGGAGACGAGCCGCGGCGGCAGTAGCGATCATAATATCCGGTTAGTGCACCACAGAGTATTCGATTTGGAACAACAATGACATCTGAAAATCTGTGCACTTAGTGCATGCGGATAGTGTACTACGTTCAAGTGTACTCATGGAAGTATGGATATCGGAACGGAGCTCTGGGCCTGGTCTGGGGGGTTCTGATGTGGTCCTGGTGTGGTCTGACGTGTTCCTGGTCCTGGTTTGACCTGGTCCTGGTCCGGGTCTGATGTGGTCCTGGTCCTGGTCTGACGTGGTCCTGGTCCTGGTCTGGGGGGGTCTAATGTGTTACTGGTCTGGGGGTTCCAGGTGCTGTAAGATCCTGACGGCGAGTGGCGAGGCGAAGGCCTTCAAGGCACAGGACCGTGAGGAGGTGATGGAGCAGGTGGTGGAGCCCATGGCGTCTGAGGGCCTCCGCACCATCTGCCTGGCCTACCGCGACTTCCCCCCCGCCGACGGGGAGCCCGACTGGGACAACGAGGCAGACATCCTCTCCGCGCTCACCTGCGTCTGTGTGGTGGGCATCGAGGACCCCGTCAGACCCGAGGTACACAATAAAAGCCCTCCTCGCATATCTTAGTCTAGCATCTGGTTTACACAATAAAAGTCCTCCTCGCTTGTCTTAGCCTAGCATCTGGTTTAAACAATAAAAGTGGTACGCCCTAGTCTCCAGCCACATCCCCACCATGAAATAAAAGTCCTTCTTGCTGCACTTCATCTACCATCTGTTTACAAATTAAAAGTCCTTATTGTTGTTGTGTATCTTTCATCCGTTTTGACAAAATAAGAGTTGTCCTCCAGATTGACATTTGGTTTGGCCAAAGTCCTCTCCGCTGACCTTGACCGGGTTTGTCCTTTGACATCTGCCCTAGGTCCCAGACGCAATCAGGAAGTGTCAGCGCGCGGGCATCACGGTGCGCATGGTAACCGGGGACAACATCAACACTGCCCGCGCCATCGCCCTCAAGTGCGGCATCCTGAACCCCGGCGACGACTTCCTGTGCATGGAAGGGCGCGAGTTCAACCGCAGGATCCGCAACGAGCTGAATGAGGTACAAATACTCCCAACGAAGTACAAGTACCCTCTAAAGCAGTTCAAGTACACTCCATCGCAGAACAAGTACATTTAGTTTGCAGTACAAGTACCCTCCATGGCAGTACAAGTATACAAAGTCCAACGCAGCAAAAGTACATTTAGTATGCAGTTCAAGTACCCTCCAACGCAGTACAAGTACCCTCCAATGCAGTACAATTAACCTCCAACAAAGTACAAATACTCTCCAACACAGACAAATACTCTCCAACGCAGTACAAATACTCTGCACCGCAGTTCAAATACTCTGCGCCGCAGTTCAAATACTCTGCAACGCAGTTCAAATACCTTTATTATGCATTACAAATACTCTCTAATGCAGTACAAGTACTCTAACACCCTCTCTCTGTGTCTCACTCACCAACGAACATTTATCAGCAGATTTGGATAACACGACATAAAGAGTCTGACAACAGGGTTTGAGGGGAAAAGCAATGATTTTACTGGTTGAGCATGATCGTAGAGTTCCATGTAAGTGAAACGAATAGCAAAAACCCCGTTAACAGAAGAAAAATCCAAGGTGGTTAGAAAATTAAAGGAAAGGAAAACAGAAAACCAAACCTCACACTTACTTGCTGGGTGGCACAGCTTACCTCACTCCCGTGCCCCGCCGCGCGCTCTCTCTCTCTCTCTCTCTCTCTCTCTCTCTGTCTCTCTGTCTCTCTGTCTCTCTGTCTCTCTCTCTCTCTCTCTCTCTCTCTCTCTCTCTCTCTCTCTCTCTCTTTCTATCTGTCTCTGTCTCTCCCTCTCTCCTGCTCTTTCTCTCTCTCACCCCTCTCCCCTGCCCTCTCTCTCTCTCTCTCTCTCTCTCTCTCTCTCTCTCTCTCTCTCTCTCTCTCTCTCTCTCTCTCTCTCTCTCTCTCTCTCTCTCTCTCTCTCTCTCTCTCTCTCTCTCTCTCTCTCTCTCTCTCTCTCAGATAGAGCAGGAGCGTATCGATAAGGTTTGGCCCAAGCTGAGAGTCCTGGCTCGATCGTCTCCCACCGACAAACACACTCTGGTGAAAGGTTGGTCCCTCCTCTTCCCCTAGAGAGATGAACCTAGATACACAGATACATCTAGAACCAAGACGCACTTAGAACCTAGATATACAGATACATCTAGAACCCAGATAAATCTAGATTAGATTTATCATGGTGATGTCATCCTGCAGGCATCATCGACAGCACGGTGTTGGAGCAGCGGCAGGTGGTGGCGGTGACAGGGGACGGGACTAACGACGGCCCCGCCCTCAAGAAGGCTGACGTCGGATTCGCCATGGTAAGACCTAGCCTAGCCTGGCCTAGCCTAGCCTAGCAACCACCAAGCATGCCAGCATATTAGCATTAGCATTGTTATTTTAAAGTGTGCACAGGATTATCTTCATGAGACAGGTGTGTCTCTTAGGGGACATCAGAGGGACCTGCTTGTCTCTTGTTGCGTTTTTTCTGAAGAAAGTAGTCCAATCCTTGGTCGCTTTTAACTCACTTTATTTGTTAAAGTAAGCCTATTTCGGTATGGTAACTATGAGGCAAAAGGGAGGGAATTGTATTTAACGCGTATGAGAATAATATCGTGCACTACTTCGAGTCCCGGGCTTAGGCCCGGTCCTCTCGGTGGGGCTACCTATTCGTTCTGCCCTAAATCTGATCTCTGCGCTGGTTTCTATCAAGTGGGCGTGGCCTATGTGAAGTGGGCGGTGTGACGTAATGGCCCCGCACTCCTCACCTGTCTAAAGGGGCTGCCATCTGTGGCTGGAGTAGTTATTGCAGCTTATGTGTTCGATCCTGCTTCCTAGTGGCTATGTGAGGGTAATGCAGCTTGTGTGTTCGATCCTGCTTCCTAGTGGCTATGAGGGGGCAGCTTATGTGCTTAAAATAGGTAACACTCTGAGGGGACACTCTCATTGTTACCCCCCCATGCCGGAGGGGTAAAAGTCAGTAGATGACAGCAGATGTCACATGATGAATCCAGCAGTCACATGGGAACAGCATATCTCGTCAGACCGGAGACAGACAGGGAGCTTGTTGCTCCCGGCAACAAACTAACCCTCTAAGGGAGCTGTGACAGGAGACGGGCCTCCACACACACACACACAGAAACACCCACAGGCACACAGACACACACACACACAAATGCACACACACATACACATGCAGACGCACGCACACAGACGCACATAAACACACAAACGCACGCAGATATATACATGCACACCAGTGGCAGGCTGGTTGTTTTTTAAGTGAGGGAGGAAGGACTGTGTGCTTGGTTGCCATTGGCCTGCTTGCACTGTTAGTGGCGTATGGTGGCATAAGTATGTGAGACTCAAGATGTTTCAGGGTGTTTTGGGGAACTACAAAATACCAGGGAGGGATAATTATGTGAATTGATACAAATCATGCTAGATGCTAATGCCCCTTTACTGAGGGAAACAAACATTACATACGAAAGCATTAAAGTAGTCATATTTAAGGCCATTAATTCATTAGTAGTCTGGGCAATCTACATTTTTTTATTCTCAACAATGTTAAGGAGGATCTTCCTCCACTGATGCACACACACACACTCACACACACACACGCACACGCACGCACACTGTCTCCTCTTACAGGGTATAGCCGGTACTTACCCTGTCTCCCCCGTCTCCCCCTGCAGGGTATAGCCGGTACTGACCCTGTCTCCCCCATCTCCCCCTGCAGGGTATAGCCGGTACTGACTCTGTCACCCCTACAGGGTATAGCCGGTGCCGACTCTGTCACCCCTGTCTCCCCCTACAGGGTATAGCCGGTACTGACGTGGCCAAGGAGGCATCGGACATCATCCTGACAGACGATAACTTCTCAAGCATCGTGAAGGCGGTGATGTGGGGGAGGAACGTCTACGACAGCATCTCCAAGTTCCTTCAGTTCCAGCTCACCGTCAACGTGGTGGCGGTCATCGTCGCCTTCACTGGAGCCTGCATCACACAGGTCTGTCTGTCTGTCTGTCTGTATGTCTGTCTGTCTCTCTGTCTGTCTGTCTTTCCTGTCTGTCTTTCTTTCCGTCTCTCCTCCCTGTCCGTCTCTCTTTTCCGTCTGTCTCTCCTGCCTGTCTGCCTCTCCTGTCCGTCTCTCTAAGCCCTCCTCCCCCTTCTCCCCAGGACTCCCCCCTGAAGGCGGTTCAGATGCTGTGGGTGAACCTCATCATGGACACGCTGGCCTCGCTGGCCCTGGCCACGGAGCCACCCACCGAGGCCCTGCTGCTCAGGAAGCCCTATGGCCGGAACAAGCCCCTGATCTCCAGGACCATGATGAAGAACATCCTGGGCCACGGGGTCTACCAGCTCATCACCATCTTCACCCTGCTGTTTGCAGGTACCCCCCCCCCCCCGGTGACGCCCCCTCCTCAACAGCCTCTCCAGACCCGCCTGGAGAGCGCTGATTCTTCCTGCTGATGAATCACAAACAACCTTTCACTGTTTGGGGAAATTCAAACTTTCTAATGCTGGCATCAGAGGTCAAATGTAAAAAATAATAATTGCCCTCTAGCAGGATACACACCTGTATCTGTAACAGGTGACACACCTCTCTTTGCAACAGGCAACACACCTGTATTTGTAACACACCTGTATCTGCAACAGGTACCACACCTCTATCTATACCAGGTACCACACCTCTATCTGTAACAGGTAGCACACCTGTATCTATAACAGGTAACACACCTCTATCTATACCAGGTACCACACCTCTATCTATACCAGGTACCACACCTCTATCTATAACAGGTAACACACCTGTATCTGTAACAGGTAACACACCTGTATCTATAACAGGTAACACACCTCTATCTATAACAGGTAACACACCTCTATCTGTAACAGGTAACACACCTGTATCTGTAACAGGTAACACACCTGTATCTGTAACAGGTAACACACCTGTATCTGTAACAGGTAACACACCTGTATCTGTAACAGGTAACACACCTGTATCTGTAACAGGTAACACACCTGTATCTGTAACAGGTAATGTACACCACCTTGTCCTCTGCTCGTGTCCAGGTGAGAGGCTGCTGGACATCGACTGCGGCCGCAACGCCCCGCTCCACGCCCCTCCCTCTGAGCACTACACCATCGTCTTCAACACCTTCGTCCTCATGCAGCTCTTCAACGAGATCAACGCGAGGAAGATCCATGGCGAGAGGAACGTCTTCGACGGCGTGTTCAACAACCCCATCTTCTGCAGCATCGTCCTCAGCACTTTTGTCATCCAGGTAAACCCTCTGTTTAGAGTGTTAGCTTCTTCGTCCAGGTAAACCCTCTGTTTAGAGTGTTAGCTTCTTCGTCCAGGTAAACCCTCTGTTTAGAGTGTTAGCTTCTTCGTCCAGGTAAACCCTCTGTTTAGAGTGTTGGCTTCTTCGTCCAGGTAAACCCTCTGTTTAGAGTGTTAGCTTCTTCATCCAGGTAAACCCTCTGTTTAGAGTGTTAGCTTCTTCATCCAGGTAAACCCTCTGTTTAGAGTGTTAGCTTCTTCATCCAGGTAAACCCTCTGTTTAGAGTGTTAGCTTCTTCGTCCAGGTAAACCCTCTGTTTAGAGTGTTGGCTTCTTCGTCCAGGTAAACCCTCTGTTTAGAGTGTTAGCTTCTTTGTCCAGGTAAACCCTCTGTTTAGAGTGTTAGCTTCTTCGTCCAGGTAAACCCTCTGCTTAGAGTGTTAGCTTCTTCGTCCAGGTAAACCCTCTGTTTAGAGCACTACCTGAACCATGGAAAGGTTGATATTGGCTATCAAGCATCAGGTTCGGCTGATCTCCAACTATCGTTTGAATCAGACTCTAGGTCTGTAGTTATCAGTAACTATGCTGTGAATCAGACTAGTCTTTAGTGATCAGCAACTATGGCAAGGGTCAGAAGCCTTAAGTGATCAGTAACTATGGTATGTTTCAGACTCTGTCTTTAGTGATCAGTAACTATGGTATGCATCAGACTCTAGCTCTTTAGTGATCACTTACTAAGGTATGTATGCGTTCCAGTTCGTTATCGTGCAGTTTGGGGGGAAACCGTTCAGCTGTGTGAGTCTCAGCATGGAACAGTGGCTGTGGTGCGTCTTCCTGGGCTTCGGATCGCTGCTTTGGGGACAGGTGAGTGGTCGTTATATACTAGTTCAAATGACAGGTGAGGTAGTCGTTTTGTACTAGTTCAAATTACAGGTCAGTTAGTCATAAGTCTAGTTCAAATGACATGTGAGTTAGTCATAAAGTCTGCGATATACTTAAAACAAAATCGAAAAGGTGTGTTCGCCGAGAATGGCTCCCAGCCGGTGTGTATTAACCAGCAGTGTTGTGATTGGCTCCCAGCCGATGTGTATTAACCAGCAGTGTTGTGATTGGCTCCCAGCCGATGTGTATTAACCAGCAGTGTTGTGATTGGCTCCCAGCTGGTGTGTATTAACCAGCAGTGTTGTGATTGGCTCCCGGCCGGTGTGTATTAACCAGCAGTGTTGTGATTGGCTCCCAGCCGGTGTGTATTAACCAGCAGTGTTGTGATTCGTTCCCAGCCGGTGTGTATTAACCAGCAGTGTTGTGATTGGCTCCCAGGTGGTGTCCACCATCCCTACCAGCCGTCTGAAGTTCCTGAAGACGGCTGGCCACGGCACGCAGCAGGAGGAGATCCCTGAGGAGGAGCTGGACGAGATGGACGACCTGGACGAGATCGACCACGCCGAGATGGAGCTCCGCCGGGGCCAGGTGCTCTGGTGCCGCGGCCTCAACCGCATCCAGACCCAGGTGGGTCATCTCCCTGGTCCCAGTATCCTCCTTGGTCCTGGACCTCTCCCTGGTCCCGGTCTCATAGCTGGGCGGGGCTGGCTGGGGTTTAGTTCAGAGTTCTGGGTTCAAACCCAATTTGAACCTAAAACTCAAAGCTAAACCCAGCCAGCCCCGCCCAGCTAGCGGGCATAAGAGGAGGTGTGTGAAGGTCTCCAGAAGGTCTAGGAGCTGTGTGAAGGGCGTGGAGGTCTGGCGGTCTCCAGCAGGTCTAGGAGGCGTGTGAAGGTCTCAGGGCTGGTGTGTGCTCCTCCTCAGATCCGGGTGGTGAACGCCTTCCGGGACACCATGTCCCCGTACGAGGGCCTGGAGACGCCAGAGTCGCGGAGCTCCATCCACAACTTCATGACCCACCCGGAGTTCCGCATCGAGGACTCGGAGCCCCACATCCCGCTCATCGACGATAACGTGGGCGACGACGACGACGCACCCACCAAGCGGAACTCCGTGGCCCCGCCCCATTCTCTTGCGTCACCCAATCAGAACAACAACGCCCTGGAGAGGATCCACCCACTGCACCTAGGAGCCCCGCCCCATTCTTCCTCTTCAGGCCCCTCCCCCTGCCCCGGGAGCCCCCTCCACAGTCTGGAGACCTCCCTCTGAGGAGCCAACTCCGCCCACATGGGGGCGGAGTCAGTGATGACAATGCTGAGCCGGCCAACAGGAACGCCCCCTCGACGTTTGGACTGTTCCCATTGGAGGACTCCAAACTGTTTGTTTTTACCCTTGTTGGGAGTTTGTTCTCGTGTGTTCTGTTTGAGCGTCAACTTTGATTGACTTAGGGCCCGGGGGGGCGGAGACAAGAACCAGGAAATGCTTAACC
This sequence comes from Gadus morhua, assembly GCF_902167405.1. Classification (NCBI taxonomy): domain Eukaryota; kingdom Metazoa; phylum Chordata; class Actinopteri; order Gadiformes; family Gadidae; genus Gadus; species Gadus morhua. Next base: position 11,965,594 of record NC_044056.1, on the reverse strand, counting down.
ACCAAAGGGATTTACCGTAAAAGAACCAATTTGGGAAAAATGTCTAAAAACGAATGTTGGAATTCGCACACAGGAACCCTTAAACAGAAATGTTTTATTTTCCTTTATTGTAATTGTTGTATTTATTTTATTTATTCACTGCTAGAGAAAAAGAAGGAAGACACAAATTGAAGTTGGGAACCAGATGTTCCGTAGGACGTTGAAAGAGTAAAGATCTGATCTTAGATCAGAACCACAATGGTCTACCTCCCTGGTCGCTCCTAGTTGGTAGAACATGAATCTTAAACCTTCCTCATCCCTCCTCATCCTCTCAGTTCCTCGCCAGTGGTGACTCTCACCACTACCCGCTGTTGGCTCCATGGCGACGTGGTAACAATGGCGACTCCATTAAATACTCAATCAATTAAATAACAAAAGAGTCAGGTGACGTAATTAATGTTTGTGTTTGTAAAAGTAACAAGTGAAGTCTCTGGTTGGATGATCGAAACATTTGAATAAAGACTCACAAACATGTCGACCAGTATGGCTTACCTATACCTTTCTGTCACTTTGTGTTCAAGGTTTTTTTTTAATGTTTAGATTCACTAGCCTAGACCCGCTGAACGTTATGATATCACGAGAACGGCAGAGAGCTAACGTCAGTCTGTTAGTGTTAGCAGTAGCTATAGGAACACTTTACACAGCGAGGCTGTTAGTGCTAGCCATAGCTATAGGAACACAGCAAGGTGAGGTGTGATTGGCTGAACTGCTTTAGGGCCAGCCGAACTGAGTCCTTGTTGTTGTAGATGAACCGGCCATCCTTACCAAAGGTCTTTCTTCGTACCGTCCCTCATTTGTGGCAGATATCTGAAAGTGCTTCTTCAAGTTGTTGTAAAGAATGACCTTTCAAATTGAAATTTGATTTGTTATAACCTGAGATAGACTTAGTATAGTTTCACTCAAAGAGATTCCACTTATGTGTCCTCATATCATAGATTCCCATATCATAGATCTTCTTCTGCTTAGCTGTTCTAGAAAGGCCATAATTAAATGCATTAGAAGGACATTTATAATGAGATACAATGCTTGTAACAATAGCTGGACTGCCTTTAATTCATCATCATTTTAAAGCATAGTTGTGGTGTTCATTGCAAGGGTACCTGTTACTTATCACTAACAACGTCATAGTTACAAACGCTGGGTTAGGACTATTGCCAAAGCAATTTAACTTGTTATAAATGCATGTTATAATGCAACAAGTGTCCTTGTAATGCATCAAATATGGTCTTCAAGTGTTAAAATAAGTAATTTTATTTTGTTTTTTACTATTTCACAATTTTGTAGGATAATGTGAGTTGTGAGTTCTGTGAGCTAATATCGTTTGCTAATATCGTTGATATTGTATGTTAATATCGTCAGTATGTGGTTGTTGCGATTTTTTGAAATTTGTTGAGTTTCAGATTTTTGGGGGAAAATAAAACTGATATTTAGATTACCTTAGCAAATTTTATTTGGTTTGATTCATTTGAGGCGAAATTAGAGTTTGATATTTCTCTATTTCTCCATTTGCAAAGGCTGGTGTCCTATTCATTATTTGTCATTAATTATTAATGATAACATTAATGCTTTACGAAACAAATGGTTGAATACGTAACATTTATAAATTCGTTAAAAAAAAGAAGTAGAGGACAGAAAGTCTACGGGAGACGGGAAGTCGAGGCTGCGGCTGTATTAGTGATTGAACTACATTCCCCACCGCTTCCGGAAGCAGAACTTCCGGGGCGAAAGTTTAACCAATCGGAGAGCGCTGCTTGTCAGCTGATCCGGAACAAGCAGAATTTGAAATGTTTGACTCTTCATGTTTTCACAGAGGTTTCTGAAGTCTGTCGAAGTAAAGAACTTCTACGTCTAGATTACCGACAACATCAGGTTAGTTCCTCAGCAGCTGATTGTGTAGAATGCCTCATCAAGTGTGAGAGCAGAGAGAGATCGATTAGCCTCGTTTATCTTTAGGTCACGTTATCCGATCAATGCGTAAAACTAAGATTGAGGCTTAACTTAACTATTAACTATCAACTATTGACCAATGACTGTTGACTATCAACTATTGACTATCAACTAATTAGAAAGTAACTTGAGCCTGCAGGTAAAATCACTCTGGTACATAGTCTTACTGTTGCACATAATTCCTCTATGTAATCATATCATGCATTCAGAGTTGAATATGAATTGAATGAATAATGAGTGAATAATGTATTCATAGTTAAAGTTATGGTGAATAATCGAATCATAATGAAAGTGATTTTCAGGCTGAATCTGGACTGCTGAGCCCTGAATGGAGGATGGATGTACTTAAGGCTGGTAAAGAACTTTTACTTCACAGAGCACAGAAGCACAACACAATATCCTTCTGCTGTTTGATGGTGTTATTATGGGATAGAAAAGCATCTAATCTGACATGTCAATGTGTTGCTGTGTGCCTTCTTTATATTCCAGATGAATATTATTCCTTGGCGGATGAGAAGTTTGACTTCGACATGTCGCTCTCCCCTGACAGGTACGCTCATCGTCTGGCTTACTGTTTACATGCACTTATTTAAAAAGTAATATTTTACAAATAAAACTAACTATAGTTAACTACTGATATTAACATGTCATTTACTTATAACTTAATCACGTATTACTTATTATATACATATAACTTTTATTCACGTGTTACTAAATTGACATATATTTGATCCATATATTACTGATTATTTGTTGTATTGGATAGGTTGCTTGGCCACCTACTGTTCTCCTCTGGTGTCTTTTATGGTTCTGCCTATGAGGGCGCAGTACTCTTCAATTCCTCCCTACAGTTTTTCAAACACCAGCCCCTTCCTGTCTCCGTTCTTCACCTGCTGTCCTTCACAACAACGTTAAATCTGGTCCTGCATTTCTCTGAAGTTGTCCTAATCCTTTTGAACTGTCTCCTCCAAGCAGCTCCAGGGGGGAGGAGGAGCAGGAGGACGACGGGGTGTTTGTGGCGGGGTTGGGGGTGTCCCAGCCCCCCCTGTCTGGCGGAGAGGAGCCCAGCTTCAGCCCCTCGCTGACGGATTGCTTCGAGAGAATCTCTCAGGAGGCCAACAGCCTGGCCAGCAGGCTGGCAGAGTGCCCGCACCAGGAGGAGGTGGGAGGAGGAGAGAGCAGCCTTCAGAGCAGCCCGCTCCCCCACCTGGACCCCCCCGTGGAGCAGTTTGTCCAGGACCCCTGGGACAAGATGGGTCTTCTGAGCCTTGCCCGCCCAAGCTCGGCCCTTAGCCCCATCAAGAGAGAGACATTCTGCGTGAGGGACAGCCCCCTGAAGCTGCTGCCCCCCGCCCTGCAGACCCGCCTGCTGGCCCCCCCGGCCACTAGACCCCGGTCTCGGCTCAGCACCGCCAGCCCGGCCGGCCCCCAGACCAGGACCCAGACCCGGATGTCCCTCAGGGGGAAGACCGGCCTCGGGGTGCTGCCCAACAAGCCGCTGCCGCCCAACACCCTGAGCGGCCCCCAGCGCTCGGGGCCCGCCGACCGCCCCGGCCGCTTCGCCCCCCCCGGGAAGGTAGGACTGCTTCTGCTTCTTCGTCCCGGAGCCATCTGGTCCTGCTGGTTGTATGACCTAGAGAAGTTGTTCTCAAAGCTTTCCTACCAGTGTACCCCCTCTAAGATGGGTTTTCAGTTTAGTACCCCTTCACCGGCACAAATATTTTGGGGGAGAAAAAAAGTATACAATTAACATAATTTTATTGTATTTGTCTTCTAATTGGACGTGTAAACATTAAAAGGTTGCAAATACTCACAATTTAATGAGGAACTTGGCACAACGTCAGGGGGGGTCAGAGAAGGTAGAGGTGACCCAAGCCCCAAGGAGCAGTGCATACTTCCGCAATCCACCAGTGCTCAGCAGCCAAGCCTGGTATGGCAGCTGTTTAAGCGGGCTGTGAACGGGTCCCTAAATTCATGGAGGTCCGGAAGTAGATGTCGCCATTCACTCCAATACAAGTGGGGAACAGGAATGTGTCCCCGCAAAAAATGTCTGGATATCAATTAAAGGCTCATAATTATCTTTATACCATGTACTAATAAAATGCAAGTTTTCTCTTTTTCAAAATGCCTCCTCAAGCGTTTTATTAGCAGTTGTTTGCAGGAGGGGTGGGTGGCTGAAAGGAGTCGTAGTGAAACAAATGTTGTTTCGGCCTGGCATCCAACAGCGCTCAGTGCACGGCTCCGTTAACTTCTCGTGTTAGACTCGAGTCGTAATTATGATTTGGTTTTAAAATACAAAAATAAATATATACAAGGTGTTTTTCTTTATGGTCAAAAAGGAACAAACTAATCTAAAATAATAATATAAATAATAATTGTTAAATATTAATTGTTGCCCAGATGGCAGGCGGAGTGTAATTTAAAGATGACATATAGAGAATCATCGGGGGGGTTAGTAACTTATACTCCCATGGTCGGTAAACAATGCGACTGTGCTCGCTCACCTTATGATTCTACAATGCTAACAATGCTAGAAAACAAGAGTATTTCTGAATCCAGCACGTCATGCACTAGGGCGTGGGACGTCGCCATTGCGCAGTTTTCATAGGAATGAATGGGCGGCCATGTTTTAGTCGGCTGTCCTTTCTTTAATAGGTCCCTGAGGGTCAGTGCACGTAGAGCTGACCCATCACAATATGTTCTTCCTGAAAGTGACGACATTTTGTTGTTTCTGGATGCGCTCTCTTTCTCACAGATTGCTCAATTTTCTATTGTATTTTGTTTCAGAATTGAAACTTGCCAAGGGTGAATTATTTTTTGTTTTGTTTTTTTACTATATATTTTCTGAGTACCCCCTGCAGTGCTCCTGCAGTACCCTTGGGGGTAGGCGTTCCCCCATTGGAGATCCACCGAACTAGAGTCATCAACAAGCCTCCCTCTCTGCTCCTAGGGTGCACTGGGGCCGCGGCGGGGCTCCAGTAGGGCGGGCTCCTGTGAGGACCTGCTCTCGGACGCGGCCAGCGTGGCCTCGGACACCAGTGACTGCTCCCTGGACAGCAGCCTGCAGGGGCGGCGTGCCCGGGCCCCGCCCCCTGGCAAAGCCCCGCCCACCAGTACCAGGAAGGGGGTGGAGACCAGGAGACACGCCTCCACTTCCTCCCTGACCTCAGCCTCCCTCACTGGTAAAGAAGTCTCCTACTGGTTCTACTGGGAGCAGCCCAGTTCACCGCAATCGTGCATCCACATAGGGGTGATCTTCGTCCTAGCAGGCATGGAAACCATAGCAACCATAAGATGTTGTGTTTCCAGGGAAACCCAGCCCGGGGGGACCCAGGACCCGGCGCTCCGTGATGCTGGGGAAGGCTGCTGAGCCCCCGGCGGCCCCCGCCCCCACCACAGCAGGGGCCCGCCGGTCCCTCTCCACCACCCTGAGGAGACCCTCTGAGGTGGGGGCCAGACCCCCCTCCGTGGGGGGGTGGTCCACCCCGGTGAAGCGTGCGGCGCCCGGCACCCCGCTGAGCCTCACCCCGGCCAAGAGGCTGATGGAGAAGGCCCCCTCCCCTAGAACCAGCCTGGCCCCCTCCTCTAGGCCTAGCCTGGCCCCCACCACTAGACCTAGTCTGGCCCCCTCGTCCAGACTTAGCCTGGCCTCCTCCTCCAAGCCTAGCCTGGCCTCCTCCTCCAAGCCCAGCCAGGCCTCCTCCTCCAGGCCCAGCCAGGCCTCCTCCTCCAGGCCCAGCCAGGCCTCCTCCTCCAGGCCCAGCCAGGCCTCCTCCTCCAGGCCCAGCCAGGCCTCCTCCAGGTCCCAGCAGCAGCCGGGTACCAGGGTCAAACCCAGGGCCCCTGTGGTCCCCGTGGCCCCCACACCCACACAGCTGAGACGCCTCGCAGGCCCAGAGGGTGAGGGGGTGAATTCACCAAGTGAATAACATAACATGTGAAGATGATTGGTCCATGTGTTTTAATTGTTCAAGGTGTTTTAATTGGTCCAGGTGTGAGGATTGTCTCAGGTGTTTTAATTGGTTCAGATGCTTTAATTGGTTCAGGTGTGTTCAGTATCTCTGTTGTTTCCAGGTGTCTCGACCCCAGATGCCCCATCCATCAAGAATCCAAAGAAACTGGTCACCACTTGCAGTTTGGACGGGTGAGAGTTTGGGGTGTATGTGTGTGTGCATGTGTGTGCGCGCAGGTGTATCGTGATTCGTGTGTGTGTACACAGGTGTGTTAACTAGTGGTGCAACGGTTCACGGGTTTCCCGTGATCCGTACGGATCAACCATCACAGTTCGGGACGCAAGTGATCCGCGGATCGGCTGATTAAAAGTTGTGCGTTGACGTGATCAGCGCATGTTTAAAGGACAATTCCGGTATTAACAACATCATCAAGTATCGTAGCGAAATACAATTTCTGTTGTGTTTTATTTATAGCGTTCCGTAAATCCCATTGAAACGTAAACCGGAACCGGAACCGGACGTCTTTAGGTTTGGTTGTAGTCTTTTCGTGTATCAACAGTAGGGCTAGAACCGAGCGAAAAGACTACAACCAACCCCCCTTGCAATGAGCATGAGTCTCCCAACCGAAATCAATGGATTTACAAAATGCCAAATAAAACACCACAGAAACTGTATTTCGCTACCAAACTAAAAAAAAGAAGATAAGGATGTCTGCATTGCCTTGGGAGAGTGTAGACTCTAAACTCCCCAGGCAATGCAGACATCCTGAAGTGTAAATCCAGGGTTAGGGATTATTTACTATCCTATCCATGTTAAAAAGAAGAAGGAATAATGCCTCAAATTGCATTTTTTTTAAAATATTGACCATTATTACCTAATTTTTCACTTTATTTTGTTTTTACACAGTTAAAAGATTGTATTTAAAGTCACATTTGTCTTGTTATCTTTATTGTTGTTGTTGATCCGAAAATGATCCGACCCGTGACTCAAAAACCGTGACCCGATCCGAACCGTGAGCTTTGTGATCCGTTACACCCCTAGTGTTAACCTTGTGTCCCTCCAGCCTCCCCCAGAGGGCGGAGCCTCCCTCCACGCCTGCCTCTACCTGCGGGGGGGCGGGGGAGCAGTGGCGGCCTCAGCGCTCCGCCCTGCCCACGCCCAGCGGCCGCAGACTGTCCTTCATCCCCACCATGACCCCCCGCAGCCTGCCACGCCCCGCACGGCCCGCTCGCCCCAGGTAGAAGCACCCATTAGCAGGAGCCGACTGGTAATGGCACCCAATGGTGATGGCACCCCCTGTCACCCACTGGTGGGAGACAGGAAAAGGGCCAGGGGTCCTGAGAGAGGAGGTTTTTCTCCCAGTACATTACTAACCAGTCTCACTGGTCCGTTCCCAGCTGCGCTCCCCCAGGGGCCCCTGAGCAAGAGGAGGAGGAGGAGGAGGAGGAGGTCTTCGCCTCGGAGATCCAGCCCTTCTCCCTGGAGGAGGAGGAGGAGACGGCCCCTGGCCCACCACCCCCCACCCAGGGCTCCAACCAGCAGAGAGAGGAGAAGGAGAACCAGGAGGAAGAGGAAGAGGACAAGCACCAGGAGAGAGAGGAGGAGAAGGAGAAGGAGAAGGAGGAGGAGAAGGAGGAGGAGGAGGAAGAGAAGGAGAACCAGGCCGACCTGATGGAGCTCCAGTCTGTTGAGGACCTGCTGTCAACCACGCAGCACAACAAGAACCAGGAACTCATGGAGGTGTGTGTGTGTGTGTGTGTGTGTGTGTGTGTGTGTGTGTGTGTGTGTGTGTGTGTGTGTGTGTGTGTGTGTGTGTGTGTGTGTGTGTGTGTGTGTGTGTGTGTGTGTGTGTGTGTGTGTGTGTGTCCAGTATAACCAGTAGGTTTGTGTTTCAGTTCCCGCTGGTAGACGTCCCGGCTCCGGTCCGCCGTCCGGATGAGAAGCTGCTCATCGACCTCTCCAACACCCCCGACCTCGTCAGGAACCACAGCGCCAAGCCCTGTGGAGGACAGGTGAGCAAGGCGTGCGTAGTAGTGTGTCCTTGGGTTAGCGTGTCCTGGGGTTAGTGTTTATTCTGTGTTCTGCTCCACAGCTAATTGATCTGAGTTCCCCGCTCATCAAATGGAGCCCAGAGGAGAAGCAGGGGAACACCGGAGTCCTCGTCAACATCTCCTTCTGAGCTAGCGCTGCTACCTAGCCGTCAGGGCTAGGCATGCTAGCTAGCTCTCTGGTCTGCTGTCTTTTGCTGAAATGTATTTGTTGTTTGTTTCAAATCACATCCTATAGATTTGTATTGCATTACAAATAAAAAGGAGCTAAAAAAAATGGTGGGTTCAGCATACATCTGATAAATAAATGAAAAAGAAAAACATGAATATCTACAGAATACATAAACACTAATCTGTTCAGGCTCGGATCTCTTCAGGAGGTGTTCCCACCCTCCAGCTGTCAAGAAGTTTTTAGTCTTTTAATGTTCACAATAAGAATGGCTCTTAAGATGCTCGGGTCAGGATCTAATGTTCGTAGTTCCAGGGATGTTGTTCTAGAAAGAACTGGATTCTTAAACTTTACTCTAAATTAATTGTGTTCTTGTGTCTTCTACTGTATGTTCTGAATAAATAAAGTGTCTTTAATTTAACGGCATATTACAGCGTGAGGTTATATATTTTTTGCACGCATCCAAAGACCTGCAAGTATTGACCTGCAGAATGAGTCAGGAAACACTGGGACTCTTTGGAAGGTTATTCCAAGTGTGTTCCTTTCAAATGAAGAGCACCTAGGCTAATGTAGCTGTGCAGGTCAACGGAAGCACACAAATCTGTATATTGGCATTTGCCTGTCTTACCCAGATTCAGACTAATGGTTAAATTCTGAATCCCATATAGTGCCTCCAGGAGTTTGCCACTATGAGGTATTTAGAATTAAACTACTCATCCAGGTAAGACCCTGAGAGGCCAATGTACAGATATCTCTCCATCCACAGGGGGAGCCCTCTGCCTGTATTAAAGGCTGCAGAACCAGAGTCCGTCAACATGGGGAGCCCTCTACCTGTACTGAAGGTTGCAGTACCAGAGTTCGTTCATAATAGGTCCATGGTCCAAAGGGGGATCCCTTTTACCTATACTGACGGCCGCAGTACCAGAGTCCGTCCACAGGGGGAGCCCTCTGCCTGTACTGAAGGCATTATAAATGTATTAATTTCTTAAGTTTTAAAGAAACACCGTTGATAGAAGTTGATGGGTCACTGACGTGTCACGGCAAAACTACACAAAAAAATTATTCAGAAGCTATGTGGAGATCGTTTAATTACTCTTTTGTGATATAAAGTTGTTGTCTTTTATGATGTAACGTTCTCGGGTCGGCATTGATATTCAGCTATACTGTATTCAGTACTTATTTTTGTATTAACCATAAAAAAATATTTTGTTTTTATAATTATTGATAGGCCTAATTGTCCTTATAACAGATGCAGTCCGAGGTTGTATTTTAATCAGTAGTTTAAATAAAGTTTGTGCGTGCGTGCGTGTGTGTGTTGATGTCGATGTCCATATGCCTCCATGCCTAGCAAGGGAACGGACGCTGCCCCGGACAGCAGGTGGTTCCTAGGACTGTGAGGACCCGGCGGACCATGGTGGTACAACATGGATGTTCTCAATTTGTGGCTCCGGCTCTGGGTCCTGTTCTCCCTCGGCTTGTATTCAGGAGGCTTTAACCTCGACCTGGACGCGGACCGGCTCCCCGCTTGGTCCGTGCTGGTCAACGCCTCGCTGGGACCCGGGTGGGTCTACGCGTTGGATGGGACTCGAACCCCGAGCTACTGGCGCCGCTTCATCAGCATCGGAGAACTCGACGGGACCGTCCGACTCTCAGGGAAGTTGAACTGCTCATTTCTACCCAGGAACCCCGCTCCATTTTACGTGCGGCTCAGATCGATAACTTCTGCTGATCGGGTATCGATCCGCATTGACCCAGTCCTACGAGGGCCAAAGTGTCCCGTCAGACGCGAGAGGAGCAGTTCGCCCGACGTGTCACTGGACCTCCGCTCCGATCTTTTACCGACGTCTTGTCTCCCCACGCAGGTTTTGTTCCACAGTATCCTAAAGTCTTTACCGCCGTTCCTCTTCCTCCGCCCCACCAGCAACCTCCATGGTTTATCATGCGAGGTGGAGGGCCGTGAGACCCGCCTTCTCCCCGGCGGTGTACTGGAGCCGTGCGTCCCGTCCGACGGGAGGGCGGAGCTGCTGCTGCTCTGCAGGGGGCCAAACTTCAAGAACTCCTGGCTGCGTCTCACAATGCGCCCGGACCCTCAGCTGAGGCGCCGGGGGGTCGGTGGGGGGGTCAGACCCGGCTGTCCCCCTCATCAGGTGGGTTGTAGTGGTGGTGGTAACGTGGGGGCCAGGCGGGGCCGGAGGGCCACTAACACGGCCCCCCAGTTCCAGCTGCCCAACTACCACGTGTCAGTCCCGGAGAACGAGCCGGCGGGGACCCGGGTCATCACACTGCGGGCCCTGGACCCCGACCAGGGCCCCCCCGGGCGGGTCCACTACCACATGGAGGCTCTGTTCGACAGCCGGTCCAACGACCTCTTCCAGATGGACCCGGACACGGGCGGGGTCGTGACCCTGTGGCCCCTGGACCGGGAGAGCAAAGACACGCACGTCTTTAAGGTCGTCGCCGCGGACGACGGGATCCCACGACGCCAGAGCACGGCGTACCTCACGGTGACGGTCAGCGACACCAACGACCACGCCCCCGCCTTCGAGCTCACGCAGTACCGGGTCAGCGTCCGGGAGAACGTGGAGGCGGGCTTTGAGGTGCTGACCATCAGGGCCACCGACGGCGACGCCCCCTCCAACGCCAACATGGTCTACACCATCGTCAACGGCGACGGAGACAACGCAGACTTCGAGATGGACCCCCGCAGCGGGGTGGTCCGGACCCGAGCGCGGCCGGACCGCGAGGCCACGGCCCGGTACCAGCTGGTCGTCCGCGCCGACGACCAGGGCCGGGACCCCGGGCCCCGCAGCGCTACGGCAACCGTGCACATCTCGGTGGAGGACGAGAACGACAACGCACCTCAGTTCAGCGAGCGGCGCTACGAGGTCCGGCTCCAAGAGGACCTCCCGGCCCCCAACAGGGTGGTCCAGGTCCAGGCCTCGGACCCGGACCAGGGGCCCAACGGCCTGGTCCACTACAGCATCGTCAGCGGCAACGTCAGAGGCCAGTTCTACATCCACGGCCCCACGGGGGTCATCGACCTGGTCGGGCCCCTGGACTACGAGGCGGTGAGGGAGTACCACCTCCGCATCAGGGCGCAGGACGGGGGCCGCCCCCCGCGGGCCAACGCCACGGGCCTGGTGGTGGTGAGGGTCCTGGACGCCAACGACAACGCCCCCATGTTCGTCAGCACGCCGTTTCAGGCCTCGGTGCCGGAGAGCGCAGCGGCGGGGGCCTCGCTCATCCACATCCAGGCCATGGACGCCGACGCGGGCGCCAACGGCCGGCTGGAGTACCGGCTCACGGCCACGGCGCCCGGCTTCCCCTTCGCCATCAACAACAGCACGGGCTGGGTCACGGTCGCCACGGCACTGGACCGCGAGGCGGTCGAGCTCTACACCTTCGGCGTGGAGGCGGTGGACGGCGGCGTGCCGGCCCTGTCGTCGGCGGCGAGCGTGACGGTGACGGTGCTGGACGTCAACGACAACACGCCCACCTTCCCCCGGCGGCAGTACGAGCTGAGGGTGAGCGAGGACGCGGCGGTGGGCGGCAGCGTGCTGGCGCTCAGCGCCGTGGACCGCGACGCCAACAGCGTGGTCAGCTACCAGATCACCGGCGGCAACACGCGCAACCGCTTCGCCATCAGCAGCCAGGCGGCGGGCGGGCTGCTGACGCTGGCGCTGGCGCTGGACTACAAGCAGGAGCGGCAGTACGTGCTGACGGTGGCGGCCTCCGACGGCACGCGGGCCGACTCGACGCAGGTCACCATCAACGTGACGGACGCCAACACGCACCGGCCCGTCTTCCAGAGCGCCAACTACCAGGTGACCCTGGGGGAGGACCAGCCGGCGGGCGCCACCGTGGTGGTCATCGCCGCCACGGACGAGGACACGGGGGAGAACGCCCGCATCACCTACGTCATGGAGGACAACGTGGCGCAGTTCAGGATCCACCCGGCCACGGGCGCCATCACCACGCAGGTGGAGCTGGACTACGAGGACCAGGCCTCCTACACCCTCGCCGTCATCGCCAGCGACAACGGCGTCCCGCAGAAGTCCGACACCGCCTACGTGGAGATCATCGTGGCGGACGCCAACGACAACGCGCCGCAGTTCCTGCGGGACCTGTACCAGGGCGCGGTGCCGGAGGACGCACCCGTCTACACCAGCGTGCTCCAGGTCTCGGCCGTGGACCGGGACTCAGGCGCCAACGGGAGGATCAGCTACACCTTCCAGGGCGGCGACGACGGGGACGGAGACTTCTTCATCGAGACGTACTCCGGGAACATCCGCACGGCCCGCAAGCTGGACCGGGAGAACGTGGCGGTGTACAGTCTGAGGGCCCTCGCCCTGGACCGGGGCGTGCCCCCGCTCAGGGCCCTGGTGGACATCCAGCTGTCCGTCCTGGACGTCAACGACAACGCGCCGGTGTTCCTCACGGAGGAGATGGTGCTCAGCGTGCCCGAGAACAGCGCGGTGGGCTCCACGGTGGGCCGCGTGGCCGCCTCGGACCCCGACCAGGGCTCCAACGCCCAGATCCTGTTCCAGATCGTGGAGGGGAACCAGCAGGAGGTGTTCCAGCTGGACGTGTTCACCGGGGACCTGGTGGCCCTCAGCGAGCTGGACTACGAGGCCCGGGCCGAGTACACCCTGGTGGTGCAGGCCACCTCCGCGCCGCTGGTCAGCCGTGCGGTGGTCCACGTCCGCCTGCAGGACGTCAACGACAACCCGCCGGTCCTCGGCGACTTTCAGATCGTCTTCAACAACTACGTGAGCGACCGGCCAGGCGGGTTCCCGGCCGGCGTCATCGGGAGGGTTCCCGCCCGCGACCCCGACGTCTCGGACCGGTTGCGCTACGACATCGTCGAGGGCAACGAGCTGCAGTTGCTCCTGCTGGACCGGGACAGCGGAGACCTGAGCCTCAGCCGGGACCTGGACAACAACCGCCCCCTGGAGGCCCGCATGGAGGTGTCCGTCAGCGGTAGGAGCCGGTCTCTTGTTCACCATATCTATACGCTTAGTGTGGTTATGATACGGGCTCTTCATGTGGATGTTAGAGACGATCGAGGTCTGTGGGGCCCCTGAGGACGGGCCTGTCGGGGGGCCCCAGAGGACAGCCTGTGGGGCCCGTCCCGACATCATAAAGTACAAGCACTTAATTGAACAGATAAATAACTTGAGCTTAGAAGGAGGTCGTTCATTGTGTCTCCTGGCAGCATTAACGCTTCTTCGAGAGCCGTAGAGAGACGAGAGGCACGCTGCTAGTTTAATCAGATCAAAGAACTTCCACATTGCTTTCATCAGAGCGAATACAATGGAAGACCGTTGGCAAACTCCAACACCAAATTAGCAGAGTTATTCAGTTAAGACAGTTAGTTTGTTAGTAAGTGAGTTTGTTTAGTCAGTTAAGCAGCGAGTCTGTTTGTTAGTGAGTCAGTAAGTTGTTCAGTCAGAGAGTGAGTGAATCTGGTCAGTCAGTTAGTCTACTGACTGACTTAGTCAGTCAGAGAGTGAGTCTGAGTTGAACCAGCTGAGCTCATCCCAACTCAAGTGGAACTGGTGTTGAAGTGATGTCAGGTTATGTAAGAATAGGTCATAGAAGACATAGAAGTCTGTCTGTCTGTCTGTCTGTCTGTCTGTCTGTCTGTCTGTCTGTCTGTCTGTCTGTCTGTCTGTCTGTCTGTCTGTCTGTCTGTCTGTCTGTCTGTCTGTCTTCTCTACAAGTTAGAGGGAACGAGGTTGTTGGAACCCAAAAGAAAGGACTTGCTGTATGTGTGGGGGGGGGGGGGGGGAGGGGGGGAGGGAGTAAGTGTGTATCTGTGTGTGTGAGTGTGTGTGTGGGGGGGGGGGGTTAAGCACTGAGGAGCTTTGGCAACTTCTTTGGTGTTGGCATGACAACGGGCAAAGAAACGCATATTGGTGCATTCTTAGCTGTGTGTGTGTGTGTGTGTGTGTGTGTGTGTGTGTGTGTGTGTGTGTGTGTGTGTGTGTGTGTGTGTGTGTGTGTGTGTGTGTGTGTGTGTGTGTGTGTGTGTGTGTGTGTGGGGGGGGTAGCCTGAACTTTTTGGGGGTGCTTTTGTCCCTGTGCAGATGTCCCACAAATGCATTGTGATGGAGCTACTAACCCCGTCAGGTCAGAGTAACATGGGGGGTTGTAGTGGTACGGTGGTGGAGCGTTTGGATTGTGGTTTGTGGTGTAGGGTGGGGGGGGGGTTTGGGGTGGTGGAGGGTGGAGGGGATGGTGTAGGGAGTGGGGATGGTGTAGGGTGGTGTGGTGTTGGGTGGGGGTGTCGGTTGGTGTAGGGGGCGGATGTAGGGTGGTGTGGTGTGGTGTTAGGTGGGGATGTAGGGTGGAGTAGAGTGGGGGTGTGATTTGGTGTGGTGTGGTGCAGGGTGGGGGTGTAGGATGGAGTAATGTGGTGTAGAGTGGGGGTGTGGTGTGGTGAAGGGTGGGGGTGTAGGGTGGTGTGGTGTAGGGTGGGGGTGTGGTGTGGTGTAGGGTGGGGGTGTAGGGTGGTGTGGTGTAGGGTGGGGGTGTAGGGTGGTGTGGTGTAGGGTGGGGGTGTAGGGTGGTGTGGTGTAGGGTGGGGGTGTAGGGTGGTGTAGGGTGGTGTGGTGTGGTGTAGGGTGGAGTGTTGTAGGGTGGTGTAGGGTGGGGGTGTAGGGTGGGGGTGTAGGGTGGGGGTGTAGGGTTGGGGTGTAGGGTGGAGTGTTGTAGGGTGGTGTAGAGTCGGGGTGTGTTGTGTGGGGTGGGATGGTGTTTTGGTGTAGGGTGTGTACGGTGGGGGGTGGTGTAAGATGTGTCGGGTGGGGGTGGTGTAGGTTGGGGGGGTTGCTGGTGTCGGGTGGGGGTGCAGGGTGGTGTAGGTTGGGGGGGTTGCTGGTGTCGGGTGGGGGTGGTGTAGGTTGGGGGGGTTGCTGGTGTCGGGTGGGGGTGGTGTAGGTTGGGGGGGTTGCTGGTGTAGGGTGGGGGTGCAGGGTGGTGTAGGCTGGGGGGGGTTGCTGGTGTCGGGTGGGGGTGGTGTAGGTTGGGGGGGTTGCTGGTGTCGGGTGGGGGTGCAGGGTGGTGTAGGCTGGGGGGGGTTGCTGGTGTCGGGTGGGGGTGGTGTAGGCTGGGGGGGGTTGCTGGTGTCGGGTGGGGGTGCAGGGTGGTGTAGGCTGGGGGGGGGGGCGGCGGTGCCATTGTGTAGTCTCTATTGTCCCGCTCTAAAGCTCCAGACCACAGCTCTTTATCAGCCGGTTGCTGCGGGAAACACGCCAGGAATCTGAGGCTGAGCCATCGAACCCTGACGTCATAAAGATCTGCTCTGAGGTCCTCCTCCTCTCCTCCACCTCCCCTCCACCCCTCCTCTCCCACCTGCACCTCTCCTCCATCTCTCCTCTCATCTCCTCCACCTCTCCCTCCTCCTCCAACTCCACCTCTCCTACTGAAACATATCAATGTTCTCACAAGAAATTACTCTGATCACATGACCTGTGGTGAGGAGAGAGAGGGAGAGCGAGAGAGAGAGGGAGAGAGGGAGGGGGGGTGGGGAGAGGGAGGGAGGGAGAGAGGGTGGGAGAGAGACTACACTTGTAAGCAGTTAGAGGTTTATATTGTATACATTTATATTCAGTTTCATGTTAATGTCCTGCTGCGTTTTGAGTGAGCTTGAATAATGTATAAGAAAAGCTGTGTGTGTGTGTGTGTGTGTGTGTGTGTGTGTGTGTGTGTGTGTGTGTGTGTGTGTGTGTGTGTGTGTGTGTGTGTGTGTGTGTGTGTGTGTGTGTGTGTGTGTGTGTGTGTGCGACAGTATGAGGACAGTGTAACAGGGTGGAAAGCTCATCTTTGTCTGTTGATTACAGCCCCCCCCCCACCGCAGAGCTAAACATCAGAGCTAGCTAGCTGGCTACCAACTAAATATTACCTAAAAGCTCATTGACAATTAGCTATATTTGTTGCTAACTATGAGCTTACGGCTAGCCACCCATGAGCTAAGGATAAGCTTAAAACTAGCAAACTATGATCCAAACATCTAGCCAACAAT
This sequence comes from Gadus morhua, assembly GCF_902167405.1. Lineage (NCBI taxonomy): Eukaryota > Metazoa > Chordata > Actinopteri > Gadiformes > Gadidae > Gadus > Gadus morhua. Next base: position 11,949,412 of record NC_044056.1, on the reverse strand, counting down.
GAGCTAACAACTAGCCAACAATGAGCTAACTATAAGCTAACAACACACAAATAACTGACTGTGATCCTTAACCCCTTCAGACCCTGTGTCCATTACAATGGACGTCACATGACGGGGGCTTTTTTTTTTACTTTTTCAACGTTTTACACCACTTGAAACCTTAAGTCCATACAAGTGGACGTTTAACAACCAATCAAACGGCAGTATAGCTTTGCTTGTTGACGTATGAAAAAAATCCACCGCATGGAAGAGAGGCATGGCAGGGCTTCACCCCACACGTCGAAGTAAGGACCATTTTCAACAGTTATATTCATATTTATAGATATTTTATAGAATATTTCATAGTTTTGATACAATATTGAAAGATGGAATGTATAAATAGAAGTGTAATATCGTATGTTTCAGTGTTAGTTTTTACACAGGATTTTATCAAATATCGCTGTCCATTAGAATGGACATTGGGTCAGAAACCATTTTATTGAACTCAATTTACCAGTATTGATGAATGACCTTATTACTATAAAAACAGTACATCAGAATAAGAGAATGAGTTGATAATCAGTTGAAAATATTCCATATGCAGAATATACAGCCCTTGAAGTCCTTGAACTGATCGACAATGGAAATATCTCTGATATTGACATTTTTGGAAGCGATGAGGAAGATGGAGATGCTAATAGATTTCCAAGAGTGGGTGAGTGTAGAAAGTCAGTGAATATCATATAAAAAAATAGTCATGTTTTAGTATAAACATCGCATAATATCACATATAAGATTTTAAATAAATAAATAAATAAATAAATATATACAGACAGATATATTTGCTAATGATTTCAGGGGAAGACAGGGATGAGGCAGAGGTACCATTGGTAGGGGAAGAAGTTGAGATTGAGGCAGTGGAAGGTCAGGATGAGGAAGACGGAGAGAATTATGAGCTTGAGGAGGCAGATGGAAACCTGTTACTTGAGGATGGCCCTTTTGCAAACATCACAAAGAAGAGTGATATTGAGTGGCGTCGCACCCCCTTTACCCCAGTAAACACGACATGGGAAAGTCCTGCTCCTGCTCCTGAACCCCCTGAGCCACTAACACCATATGGCTACTTCAAGCAGTATGTTCCCAGTGAGATGTTCCAGCTGATGACAACAATGACTAACATCTATGCAGAACAAAATGCAGTCAGGGGGTATAAACATGCATCAATTTCTGAGATTGAAGCCCTTGTTGGTCTACATTTGGCAACTGGTGCATTGGGTTTGCCAAGAGTGCGAATGTACTGGTCTTCCAGTATCAATATCGGCCTTTTCCGGGATACTCTGTCTCGAAACCGATTTTTCCAGCTTCGCTCCAACCTGCATGTGGTGAACAACAATGAGAGGCCTTCTGAAAACACTGATGTGTTCTACAAGGTCAGACCACTCTATGATTCCATAAGGAAACGCTGTCTAGAGCTGCAAATGGAAGAAGAACTCGCAATTGATGAGCAGATTGTGCCTTTCAGGGGGAAACTTTCTGTGCTTCAGTATATCAAAGGGAAGCCAGAACCATGGGGAGTCAAGATATATTTCCTCTGCGGCAAAAGTGGCCTTGCTTATGACTTCCTCATCTATCAAGGTGCCACAACAGAGCTCTCTGAGCAGAGCAAGAAGGTTTTAGGACATGGAGCAGGTGTGGTTGCCCACCTGTGCCAGAGAATCCAGAATCCTAACCACAAGCTCTTTTTTGACAACTTCTTCACTACCTACAATGTCCTTGAAGTGCTGGCTGAAAAGAAAATCCATGCGGCTGGCACAGCTAGGGTTGTCCGCTTTGCAAAGCCTCCACTGAAGAGTGACAAGGAAATGTCAAAAAAAGAGCGAGGGAACCATGATGAAGTGAGGAGTAGGGATGGAAAGGTGGTTCTAGTGAAGTGGTTTGATAACCGCTCTGTTGTCCTGGCCTCCAACTTTGTTGGTGTAGGAGATGAAGATGAAGTTGCTAGGTGGCAGAAGAAAGATGGGCAGTTTGTTACGGTCAAGCGTCCAGAGGTGGTGAAGAAATACAATAAGGCCATGGGAGGGGTGGACAAGCTTGATCAACTCATCAGCCTTTACAGGATTGCCATCCGGTCCCGCAAATGGTCACTGCGCATGATTACTCATGCCTTTGATGTTGCTGTAGTGAATAGCTGGCTTGAGTATCGCAGAGACAAAGAACGTCAGGGCACTCAGCCACCGCTAGTCATGGATCTCCTTGAATTCAAATTGAATGTGGCAGAAGCTCTTGTGCGTTTGGGGAAGCCCCACGCATTGAGAAAACGAGGGAGGCCGAGCAGTTCCAACACACCCAGTCCATGTATGAGTCCACCTCACCATGATGAGCCCCCAAAAAAGAGGGGAGCCATGGAAAAACGGCCCCTTCAAGAGGTGCAGACCGACATGCTGGACCACATGCCAAATTATGATGCAAAAAAAGAAGCAACAAGGTGCAAATTGCCAGGCTGTTCAGGAAAAACGCATGTCTACTGTGACAAGTGTCAGGTACACTTCTGTTTTGTGTCACAGAGAAATTGCTTCAAATATGCCCACAGAAAATGAGACTAAAATGACCGAAATGTGAGACCCTCAAGTTATTTTTGTTGGTAAATTGTAACCAAAAAAAAAAAATGTGTTATATTTTAAAACTGTTGGGACCTTACAAAAAAACATCATTTGAAATGTTCAAGTTCATGTTCCATGTAATGTCCATGTTATGAGACAAAAAATAGGTATGATGTTGTCATATGATGTTCATATTTTAACAACTGTTTGGACCCGATGACCATTGAAATGGACAAAAAAAATAACAATTAAAGAGTTATGATAAAAAAAAATAATAATTTGATTCTCATTTCTGGTTGCATTAAGGATGGGAAAAAGTCATTATTATATTTTTCACAACCTTGGAACATAATTGGGGTCTGAAGGGGTTAAAATGAGCTAAAAGCTATCAATAGTTAACAAGTGTCAGTTATCAGCGGGTTGTCTACTGCATTGTTCGCATTGGTCAGAAGGTTATGCCCCGCCCACTCAGACCTGGTGGGGGGCTCCTCATTGGTGCCCAGAGACACGTCTTCTCCATCATAGTGAACAGGATGTTGTCACGGTTACAGATGGCGTGCACCGGGTGTCCGCCCGCTGCGTGCTCCGCGTCGCCGTGGTGACGGACGAGATGCTGAGCAGCAGCATCACGCTGCGCCTGGACCACATGACCCAGGACCGCTTCCTGTCCCCGCCCCTCCTCGCTCGCTTCACCGCCGCCGTGGCGACCGTCCTGGCCACGCCCCCCCACGCCGTCTCGGTGTTCAGCGTGCAGGACGACGCCGAGGGCGCGGTCCTCAACGTGTCCCTCTCCGCCCTGCGGCCCCTCCCCCGGGGGGCGGGGGTGCCGGGGGGCGGGGCCTGGGTCCCCGCGGCGACGCTGAGGGAGCTGCTGTACCTGAACCGCACCCTGCTGGGGCGCCTGGCCGCGCTGAGCGTCCTGCCCTGGGACGACAACGTGTGTCTGCGCGAGCCCTGCGACAACTACATGCTGTGTGTGTCGGTGCTGCGCTTCCAGAGCTCCGCCCCGCGCTTTGAGGTGGGCGGGGCTGGGGCCGGGGGCGGCGGGGTGATGTTCCACTCGGTGCGGCCCGTGGCCGGCCTGCGGTGCCGTTGCCCCCCCGGCTTCACGGGGGACTACTGTGAGACGGAGCTGGACCTCTGCTTCTCCTCGCCCTGCCGGCCCCCGGCCCGCTGCCGCCACCGCGAGGGGGGCTACACCTGCCTGTGCCCTGCCCACCGCACAGGTGAGTCACATCTGCACACACCTGGAGAGTACAGTAGAGTAGAGTAGAGTAGAGTATAGAGTAACAGTCTGGTCCCTGCAGTAGAGTTGACTACAGTAGAATGCAGTAGAGTAGACTACAGTAGACTACCATAGAGTGCAGTAGAGCAGAGACTAACAGTCTGGTCTCTGCATTAGAGTACAGTAGACTACAGTAGAGTAGACTAGAGTAGGGTAGAATTGAATACAGTACAGTAGGAAACAGTAGTGTACAGTAGAATACAGTAGTGCACAGTACAGTAGGGTACGGTAGAATACAGTAGGATGCAGTACAGTAGAATACAGTAGGGTACGGTAGAGTACAGTAGAGTAGAGTAGGGTACAGTAGAATACAGTAGGGTACGGTAGAATACAGTAGGATACAGTACAGTAGAATACAGTAGGGTACGGTAGAGTACAGTGGAGTACAGTAGGGTACAGTAGAGTACAGTATAATACAATAGGGTAGAGTACAGTAGGATGCAGTACAGTTTAGTACAGTAGGATGCAGTACAGTAGGATGCAGTACAGTTTAGTACAGTAGGATGCAGTACAGTAGGGTACAGTAGGGTACAGTACAGTAGAGTACAGTAGGGTACAGTACGGTAGAGTACAGTAGGGTTCAGTACAGTAGAGTACAGTAGGATGCAGTACAGTAGGATGCAGTACAGTAGGGTAGAGTACAGTAGTGGGTAACTCTGTGGTTTGTTTAGGGCTGCGCTGCGAGGTGGACTCCCTTGGGGGCCGCTGTGCCGCGGGGGCGTGTGGTAGCGGGGGGACCTGTGTGGACCTGCTGGTGGGGGGCTTCGTGTGCCGCTGCCCCCCCGGCCCCTACCTCCCGCCCTTCTGTCGCCTCGCCGCCCGCAGCTTCCCCGGCCGCTCCTTCGTCACCTTCTCCGGCCTCCGCCAGAGGTTCCACTTCACGCTGAGCTTAAGGTAGGACCTGACCTCCGACCTCTACCCTCCCACCCTGGCCCAAAGCTGCAGGGCTCAGGAGGTAGAGCGGGTCGGCTGGTAACCAGAAGGTTGCTGGTTCGATCCCCGGCTCCTCCGAGCCGAGTGTCGAGGTGTCCCTGAGCGAGGCACCTCACCCTGACAGCTCAGACGAGCTGGCTGTCGCCCTGTGTGGCTGACACCGCCGTCGGTGTGTGAATGTGTGCATGAACGGGTGCATGTGAGGCCGTATTATAAAGCGCTTGGAGAGCCACTTTTCAGAATCCGTCTGAGGCAACGGAAATCATGCTGATTTGATAATTCCTCTGGGCTTACAGGTCTAGCCTTCTAACGCAAAGTTATGAATAACAGGCTTATGGAGGTCATAATTCATGCTGGTGTATTACTCCAACATGGCTGGTCCCTTGTTCTGGGTTGATGGATTATTAGTTTGAAACCAGGATTTGGAAAAGGTTTTTTTCAGATGAATGCCCCCCCCCCTGTGGCCGGAGAGTGCGTAGCAGCTCTGAGCGCTCAGATCAGAGGTAATGAGCTGAGCTCTCACTTCATGAACCAGTTGCTTTAATTTTACGGCTCAACCGTGAACCTTGATGTTTTAAGGTATAACGGTTTTAAATATTCAACACCGGCCAACCCTGGTGTTCATCATAACCTGGTTTATTCTTTACATATTCCTGATACTTCACAGTATTCCTTAGGTATCTTAGTATTCCTGATCTTACAGTCCAATATCTGCAGTGAGCAGGAATGGGGCCTTGAATGCCTTCGGACCATCTATTGGTGTGGCATGTTGTGGCAGAGGGCTGCTGTGTGAGTTCACTTCCTGTCTGCTAACTAGTGCTGAGTCAGGTGCCCTGGCCCCACAGGAAGCAGTCATCAACCTCGACTCCTGTCCTTACGATAACGCTCCAGTTATGGGGACACACTATATATATATATATTGTGTGATTGAACCTTACTTTACAATGGGCATGTGGTCATGTATTAAACCCTAAGCCTCTAACATGTAGTAATGTGTACATTATACTCCTTAGCCTCTATCATGTAGTAATGTGTACATTATACTCCTTAGCCTCTAACATGTAGTAATGTGTACATTATACTCCTCAGCCTCTAACATGTAGTAATGTGTACATTATACTCTTCAGCCTCTACCATGTAGTAATGTGTACATTATACCTACTCCTCAGCCTCTAACATGTAGTATTGTGTACATTATACTCCTCAGCCTCTAACATGTAGTAATGTGTACATTATACTCCTCAGCCTCTACCATGTAGTAATGTGTACATTATACTCCTCAGCCTCTACCATGTAGTAATGTGTACATTATACCTACTCCTCAGCCTCTACCATGTAGTAATGTGTACATTATACTCCTCAGCCTCTACCATGTAGTAATGTGTATACTTACTCCTCAGCCTCTGACATGTAGTATTGTGTACATTATACTCCTCAGCCTCTACCATGTAGTAATGTGTACATTATACCTACTCCTCAGCCTCTACCATGTAGTAATGTGTACATTATACTCCTCAGCCTCTACCATGTAGTAATGTGTACATTATACCTACTCCTCAGCCTCTAACATGCAGTAATGTGTGTAGTGAACCCTCAGCCTTTACAGCTGACCTCGATGTCTCTGTTGACGCATTTCTACGAGGACTTTTCCACAAGGTTTTCACCTATGATGATCAAACTCATAAATCTCCCATATTTTACTCTCGTTAAGTTACCTTGACAACGGCCGGTGGGGGAGGGGGTCGGGGGTCAGGGGGGAGGAAACAGGTGTTGGTTTTGCTCAGAGATGTTTCCGGCAGACTCGCCCACGACCCACCTGGGATCTGAACCCCACCGCCGCGTGTCACACAGCCTCCCGCCTCCTCACTCCCTCAAACCCTCCCTCCTCCCTCCCTCCCGCAACCTCCCACCTCCCTCCCTCCCTCCCCCCCACAGACCTCCCTCTTCTCACCCTCCCCCCTCTTTCCCTCCCTCTCTTAACCTCCCTCCCTCCCCCCCCTACAGACCTCCCTCTTCTCACCCTCCTACCTCCCTCTCTCTCCCCTGCAGACCTCCCCCCTACCTCCCTCTCACCCACCTCCCTCCCTCCTCCCTCAGACCTGCCTCCTCTCACCCTCACACTTCCCTCCCTCCCTCTCTCCCTCCTTCCCTCCTCTCAATCTCCCACTTCCCTCACCCCATCCCTACTTCTCTCCCTCCCTCCCCTTCTCTCTAATTTCCGTTAGAAAGAGGTGGAGGAATTTCAGGTCAAGCGATTTGTTGCCCTGATCCCAGAGAGCGGCAGCAGCAGCAGTGACCTCTGTCTGTTCAAATGAGCTGTGATGACACAATAAACATGAATCAATAGAGCTGCTGCCGCTCCCTGGTGGACGGTCTGAGGTGTGGATCAGTGTGTTCATAATGTATTGTTGTTGTTGTTGTCGTTGTTTGTGGTGCAGCTTTGCGACCAGAGAGCGCAGTGGGCTGCTGCTGTACAACGGACGCTTCAACCAGAAACACGACTTCATCGCTCTGGAGCTGGTGGACGAGCAGGTGCAGCTCACCTTCTGCACAGGTAAACAAGCCCTGCCCAACTTAACAACCGGTAAACAAGTCCCTCCCACAACCACAACAGGTAAACAAGCCCCGCCCGGCTTAACGCCAGGTAAACAAGCCCCTCCCATCTTCACAACAGGTAAACAAGCCCGCCCATCTAACGACAGGTAAACATGCCCCTTCCACCCTAGCGGCAGGTGAACAAGCCCCTTCCACCTTAACGACAGGTAAACAAGCCCCTCCCACAATCACAACAGGTAAACAAGCCCCTCCCACCATCACCACACGTAAACAAGCCCCTCCCACTTTCACAACAGGTAAACAAGCCCCTCCCACTTTCACAACAGGTAAACTAGCCCCTCCCAACTATGCAGCTTTAAAGGAGCCTCCCTGTGTTCCTCTGAGCCATAGCGGTTGTTGTTGTAAAAGCGTTTCTCTTCCAGGCGACACAAAGACAGTTGTGTCTCCGTTTGTGGCGGGCGGGCTCAGCGATGGCCAATGGCATTCAGTTCATCTCCGGTACTACAACAAGGTAGGCTGTTTTTCCTGTCAATCACCCCGCAGGGTATTTATCCCTCCTGTGGTTGGTGGAGTCGTAGTCTAATGCACTCAGAGGGGGGGAGTTTCGTCTGGGTGGAGAGTTGATTGGCTGCTTTATACACGAACAAGCCAGTAAGGTTACATTGAATTTTCTTATTCATGTTGAATCATCCACTTAATAATGAATAATTATTTAACAGATTATGAACAAACAAGCCGCTACGCAGGCGCACACACACACACACACACACACACAAACACACACACACACACACACACACACACACACACACACACACACACACACACACACACACACACACACACATTCACACACACAGCGTGGGGCGTAACTAGGTCGGGGTAATGGTGTCATGAACAACAACAATGCTAACCACCTCGGGGTGGGAGGTCTTTGTCTGAAGGTCAGCGATGCCACCGGTTGCTATGGCAACAGACACGCTGGACCCTGCCGTTGGGACTCTGAAAGCTTGTGTCTTGACCTCGTTTGGTGGGGACGAGATGAAATAATAATTATGATATTTACCTTATTTAAATTGCTTCTTTACCAGCATTTTATAATTTCCTTCACTGAGAACTAAAACCGATAAAACAGAATAATAAAATACAGAACCACTAATGAGGCCTAATATGAAGATCATCTTTTTTAACTAAATGTTTTTAAACATTTTATATGTTCTATCTGTTCTAGGTGTTGCTATATTCTAGATGTCTCTAGGTTCCAGAGGTCCTAGCTGTTGCTATGTTCTAGATGTCTCAATGTTCCAGATGTTTCTAGGTTCTTGGTGTTACAGAGGTTCTAGGTGTCTCTAGGTTCTAGAGGTCCTAGGTGTTGCTATGTTCTAGATGTCTCTAGGTTCCAGAGGTCCTAGGTGTTGCTATGTTCTAGATGTCTCAATGTTCCAGATGTGTCTAGGTTCTTGGTGTTACAAAGGTTCTAGGTGTCTCTAGGTTCTAGAGGTCCTAGGTGTTGCTATGTTCTAGATGTCTCTAGGTTCAAGAGGTCCTTGGTGTTGCTATGTTCTAGATGTCTCTAGGTTCCAGAGGTCCTAGGTGTTGCTATGTTCTAGATGTCTCTATGTTCCAGATGTTTCTAGGTTCTAGGTGTTCCAGAGGTTCTAGGTGTCTCTAGGTTCCAGAGGTTCTAGGTCTTGGAGATGGTTCTATGTTGGTTCTAGATGGTTATTTTCAGAGCGTGGTTCTCCCCTCTCCTCCAGCCTAATATCGGCCACCTGGGCACGCCCCACGGCCCGTCAGGGGAGAAGGTGGCCGTGGTTGCCGTGGACGACTGTGATGTTGACGTGTCCCTTCGCTTCGGAGCCCAGATCGGAAACTACTCCTGCTCTGCTCAGGGAACCCAGGGAGGAGCCAAGAAGTAAGACCGCCTCTCTCTGTCTGTCTCGCTCTCTGTCTCTGTCTCTGTCTCTCTCTGTCTCTCTCTCTGTCTCTCTGTCTGTCTTTCTGTCTGTCTGTCTGTCTGTCTGTCTGTCTGTCTGTCTCTCTCATTGTGTCTCTCTTTGTGTCTGTCTGTCTCTCTCTCTCTCTCTCTCTCTCTCTCTCTCTCTCTCTCTCTCTCTCTCTCTCTCTCTCTCTCTCTCACTTTCTGTCTCTGTCTCTCTAAGCCCTAACTTAGGTCTAAGCACTAACTCTATCTGCAGTAGGTTGTTGGGTCTAAGCCCTAACTCTCTAGCTCCAGTGGGTTGTTGGGTCTAAGCCCTAACTCTCTAGCTCCAGTGGGTTGTTGGGTCTAAGCCCTAACTCTCTAGCTCCAGTGGGTTGTTGGGTCTAAGCCCTAACTCTCTAGCTCCAGTGGGTTGTTGGGTCTAAACCCTAACTCTATCTGCAGTAGGTTGTTGGGTCTAAGCCCTATTTCCCTGTACCCCTGCAGGTCATTGGATCTCACGGGACCCCTGCTGCTGGGGGGGGTTCCCGACCTGGACGAGGACTTCCCAGTCCAGAGGTCGGACTTCGTGGGCTGCATGCGGGACCTGAGCATCGACCACCAGCCCGTCGACATGGCAACCTACATCGCCAACAACGGCAGCACCGCTGGTGGGACCAATACCATAATATAACATCACCTATATCGGATTATAGATGATGTAATATGCATCCTTATACATTCTAACATGATCTACACAATACGATATCAAATATAATTTATATTATACTATACACTATATTTAATGTCTGGATCTATTTTATATAATCTATAATCTCCCCCCCCTCCAGGCTGTCCGGAGCTGCAGGACTTCTGTGCCGGGGTGGTGTGTGAGAGCGGGGGGGCGTGTGTCAGCAGGTGGGGGGGCTTCCTGTGCGACTGCCCCCTCGGCTACGGGGGCAAGACCTGCCAGCACGGTAATGCTGTGTGTGTGTCTGTGTGTGTGTGGGTGTGGGTGTGTGGGTGTGTGTGTGTGGGTGAGAGTGAATGAGTGAGTTCAACCATTGCCGTGATTGGTCCATTTTGGAGGGAGCAAACTGATGACAGAGAGGGTCTACCCTTTCCACCATGTTTTCACCGGCCGGTGCTTCCTCCTTAACGTGTGTGTGTGTGTGTGTGTGTGTGTGTGTGTGTGTGTGTGTGTGTGTGTGTGTGTGTGTGTGTGTGTCTGTGTCTGTGTGTGTGTGTGTGTGTGTGTGTGTGTGTGTCTGTGTGTGTGTGTGCGTGCACGCTTGTGTGTTTCTGTGTGTTTGTGTGTGTGTGTGTGTGTGTGTGTGTGTGTCCAGTCATGCCCTCCCCCCACTCCTTCCCGGGGGGGGCGGTGCTGTGGTGGGCGGACCCCGGGGTCACCGTCTCCCTCCCCTGGTTCCTGGGCCTCATGTTCCGGACCCGCCGCCCCTCTGGGACCCTGGTCCACACCGCCGCCGGGGGAGCCTCCGCCCTGCAGCTGCTGGTACGGACACACCGGTAGTGACACATCTGGGGTGACACACCCGGAGTGACACACCTGGAGTGAAATCTGGAGTTAGACTATAAACATCTGGAGTTAGATAATAAACATCTGGAATTAGATAATACAAATCTGGAGTTAAACATCTGGAGATAGAAAAGTGGTTTGATGTTAAATGGCCCCTCTTCCCCAGCTGGTGGACAGCTGTGTGAGGTTCCAGGTGTTCCAGGACTCCGTGGAGGTGGGGGTGGTGGAGTTCCCTGAGGTTCGGGTGGATGACGGGGCGTGGCACCACCTCCAGGTGGAGCTGAGGAGCGTGAGGGAGGGGAAGGAGACCACCTACCTGGCCCAGGTGTCCTTGGACTACGGCATGTTCCAGGTACGCAGGCCTAACCGGCTGTTTGTGTGGTTAAGGGCCTCGTCTGACCAGGTGTGTGTCTGGTTAGGGCGCTTACCTGACCAGGTGTGTGTCTGGTTAAGGGCCTTACCTGACCAGGTGTGTGTCTGGTTAAGGGCCTTACCTGACCAGGTGTGTGTCTGGTTAAGGGGCTCACCTGACCTGGTTTGTGTCTCGTTAAAGGGCTCACCTGACAAGGTGTGTGTCTGGTTAAGGGGGTCACCTCACCAGGTGTGTGTCTCGTCAAGGGGGTCACCTGACCAGGTGTGTGTCTGGATAAGGGGCTCACCTGACCTGGTGTCTGGTTAAGGGGCTCACCTGACCAGGTGTGTGTCTGGTTAAGGGGTCACCTTACCAGTTGTGTGTGTCTGCCCCTCTCATTGCAGCGGCGGGTGGAGGTCGGGAGGCAGCTGCCCGGTCTGGAGATCAGGACTCTGTTTGTCGGAGGTCTGTTGGATTCAGACGGACGGGTGGTGAACGGACTGACGGGCTGCATCCAGGTGAGTCCACGCCCGGACCAGGACCCGGACCAGGACCCGGGCGCCGTTGTTACCTTCAAGTTGTGCTCGGTGTGTGTGTGTGTGTGTGTGTGCGTGTGTGTGTGTGTGTGTGAGCATCTGTGTGCGTGCTAATGTGCCTGTGTGTGTGTCTGTGTGTGTGTGTAGGGGGTGCGTATGGGTGAGACCCCCACCACCCTGTCCAATGTCAACATGCTGGAGGCCAGGCGGGCGGGGCCGGTCAAGGAAGGCTGTGAAGTCGCCGACCACTGTAGCTCCGCCCCCTGCCCCGCCCACAGCCGCTGCATCGACCGCTGGGCCGCGCACAGCTGCCCCTGTAACCACGGTAACGCAACATCCATGTTTCACCTTATACTATAACATTATAACATACCACTAGGCCATGTTATAACATAACATTACTTCATAAAGCAAAACCATGTTTCAGAGCTCCCCATGTTAACAGTGTGGAGATGTTACTAAAATGTAAACAACATGTTTAATGTTGTAACATGTTATGAAACATGTTATTATATAAATTATGTCATGACGTCTACATGGCTGTAAACATTGGGATAACATGTTATTGACATGTTATTAAAGGACAATTCCGGTATTTTTTTAACATTGAGCCCCCTTTCTGGTTTGTTTAGGATGAAATAGAGTGGGTGACACCGAAATTTGAACTATTAGTCCTTTCTCGGGTATTTGGCTCATTTTGAATCACTCCTGCCTGCTTCACAAGTGCTGTCTGTGTGCATACACAAACCTGTCAACCCAGCAACCCTAAACGTTCGTTTTCAAAAATGTGCAAGTAACCGAGTGGTTAGTGGCATTCGTGAAGTTTAAAAAAAAACTATTTCTATTTCTTCAGATACCTCACAACCGCATATAAACTTCCGCACAAGGTCCCACTCCGTGCAGCACCTACTTTCGACTTCCGTCGTCATCTGCCTGCGCTTCCCACAGGCACACAACCAATTTTCCTTGATCCTGGGGACCGCTTCAGCCGGAGCTTCAGGCGCCTCCGTAGCCCTCGCCTCCATCTCTCGTAGCTCCTCTTGGGTGAATTCTGGTTCAAAACGATATCCTCTGCCGTCAAACTCAAAATCGAGTGCGTCCTCCAGAAGCCACCTTTCATAATCCATTTTCAGTGATTTTCCCTAATCCGAGGTGCTCACGGTACAAGACTTCAAACCAACGTAAACAGCCCACCTTTCCGGTTCGGCGGAGCAATATCCACGTGCAGTAATGAGTCTTCCAACTTAAATCAACTGGCGATAAATGTGCAATAAAACACGACAGAAACCATATATTGCGCCGATATTTTTTTTTTAAACTTCACGAATGCCACTAACCACTCGGTTACTTGCACATTTCTGAAAACGAACGTTTAGGGTTGCTGGGTTGACAGGTTTGTGTATGCACACAGACAACCATTGTGAAGCAGGCAGGAGCGATTCAAAATGAGCCAAATACCCGAGAAAGGACTAATAGTTCAAATTTCGGTGTCACCCACTCTATTTCATCCTAAACAAACCAGAAAGGGGGCTCAATGTTCAAAATACCGGAATTGTCCTTTAATGTTGTACTATTCTATATATGTGTTATATATATTGTACTACATGTTATTAACATGTGACCCCTGTCCGTAGGGTTCCTGGGGACGGGGTGCGTGGACGTGTGTGCGCTGAACCCGTGTCAACACACGTCGTCCTGCGTCCGAACCCCCGACCCCCCAGGGTACCGCTGTGTGTGTGGACCCGGGTACCAGGGGGAGTACTGCCAGCACAGGTACTACGACTAGTACTAGTACTACTATAGTACTACTATAATGCTATAGTACCAGGGAGAGTACTGCCAGCACAGGTACTACGACTAGTACTAGTATAGTACTACTATAATACTATAGTACCAGGGGGAGTACTGCCAGCACAGGTACTACGACTAGTACTAGTACTACTATAGTAATACTATAATACTATAGTACCAGGGGGAGTACTGCCAGCACAGGTACTACGACTAGTACTAGTACTACTATAGTACTACTATAATACTATAGTACCAGGGGGAGTACTGCCAGCACAGGTTCTACGACTAGTACTAGTACTACTATAGTACTACTATAATACTATAGTACCAGGGGGAGTACTGCCAGCACAGGTACTAGTACTAGTACTACTATAGTACTACTATAATACTATAGTACCAGGGGGAGTACTGCCAGCACAGGTACTACGACTAGTACTAGTACTACTATAGTACTACTATAATACTATAGTACCAGGGGGAGTACTGCCAGCACAGGTACTACGACTAGTACTAGTACTACTATAGTACTACTATAATACTATAGTACCAGGGGGAGTACTGCCAGCACAGGTACTACGACTAGTACTACTATAGTACCAGGGGGAGTACTGCCAGCACAGGTACTACGACTAGTACTAGTACTACTATAGTACTACTATAATACTATAGTACCAGGGGGAGTACTGCCAGTACAGGTACTACGACTAGTACTACTATAGTACTACTATAATACTATAGTACCAGGGGGAGTACTGCCAGCACAGGTACTACGACTAGTACTAGTACTACTATAGTACTACTATAATACTATTGTACCAGGGGGAGTACTGCCAGCACAGGTACTACGACTAGTACTACTATAGTACTACTGTACTACTATAGTACCAGGGGGAGTACTGCCAGCACAGGTACTACGACTAGTACTAGTACTACTATAGTACTACTATACTACTATAGTACCAGGGGGAGTACTGCCAGCACAGGTACTACGACTAGTACTAGTACTACTATAGTACTACTATAATGCTATAGTACCAGGGGGAGTACTGCCAGCACAGGTACTACGACTAGTACTAGTACTACTATAGTACTACTATAATACAATAGTACCAGGGGGAGTACTGCCAGCACAGGTACTACGACTAGTACTACTATAGTACTACTATAATACTATAGTACCAGGGGGAGTACTGCCAGCACAGGTACTACGACTAGTCCTACTATAGTACTACTATAATACTATAGTACCAGGGGGAGTACTGCCAGCACAGGTACTACGACTAGTACTAGTACTACTATAGTACTACTATAATACTATAGTACCAGGGGGAGTACTGCCAGCACAGGTACTACGACTAGTACTAGTACTACTATAGTACTACTATAATACTATAGTACCAGGGGGAGTACTGCCAGCACAGGTTCTATGACTTGTACTAGTACTACTATAGTACTACTATAATACTATAGTACCAGGGGGAGTACTGCCAGCACAGGTACTTCGACTAGTACTAGTACTACTATAGTACTACTATAATACTATAGTACCAGGGGGAGTACTGCCAGCACAGGTACTACGACTAGTACTAGTACTACTATAGTACTACTATAATACTATAGTACCAGGGGGAGTACTGCCAGCACAGGTACTACGACTAGTACTAGTACTACTATAATACTATAGTACCAGGGGGAGTACTGCCAGCACAGGTACTACGACTAGTACTAGTACTACTATAGTACTACTATAATACTATAGTACCAGGGGGAGTACTGCCAGCACAGGTACTACGACTAGTACTAGTACTACTGTACTACTATAGTACCAGGGGGAGTACTGCCAGCACAGGTACTACGACTAGTACTAGTACTACTATAGTACTACTATAATACTATAGTACCAGGGGGAGTACTGCCAGCACAGGTACTACGACTAGTACTAGTACTACTATAGTACTACTGTACTACTATAGTACCAGGGGGAGTACTGCCAGCACAGGTACTACGACTAGTACTAGTACTACTATAGTACTACTGTACTACTATAGTACCAGGGGGAGTACTGCCAGCACAGGTTCTACGACTAGTACTAGTACTACTATAGTACTACTGTACTACTATAGTACCAGGGGGAGTACTGCCAACCCCGGTTACTACGACTAGTACTAGTACTACTATAGTACTACTATAATACTATAGTACCAAGGGGAGTACTGCCAGCACAGGTACTACGACTAGTACTAGTACTACTATAGTACTACTATAATACTATAGTACCAGGGGGAGTACTGCCAGCACAGGTACTACGACTAGTACTAGTACTACTATAGTACAACTATAATACTATAGTACCAGGGGGAGTACTGCCAGCACAGGTACTACGACTAGTACTAGTACTACTATAGTACTACTATAATACTATAGTACCAGGGGGAGTACTGCCAGCACAGGTACTACGACTAGTACTAGTACTACTATAGTACTACTATAATGCTATAGTACCAGGGGGAGTACTGCCAGCACAGGTACTACGACTAGTACTAGTACTACTATAATACTACTATACTACTACTACTATAATACTATAGTACCAGGGGGAGTACTGCCAGCACAGGTACTACGACTAGTACTAGTACTACTATAGTACTACTATACTACTAAAGTGCTACTATAGTACCAGGGGGAGTACTGCCAGAACAGGTACTACAATAGTACTACTATTAGTACTGCTATTGTACTACTATACTACTACTGTAGTACTACTATACTACTGTAGGAGATCGCAATGAAATGGAGACGGAGACTTGATTTCCGGTGAAAAACACGAGAAGGATTTATTTCCCAAAACACAGAACCCGCACAGCCAGAGGTGCGTTCCTTAAGACCTGCGTTGTAACACCAGGTGGGTGCCACGCCCCCTTCCCTTAAAGGGGGCACGCACTATACAACATACACAGTGAATACGATACCGCTACAGACGCCCCCCCAGAATTCACACTCCCGAACAGTCAAGGCCAACGGGAAGGAGCCCTGAGCACCCGCCCGAAACGACTCAGCGGAACCGGTGCGGGGGCCACAGCAGGCAGTGCAGGAGTCATGAGGCGGTGTGGCTTGGAAACCGGAGGACGACCCCGCCGCGGGGGCAGAGCCAACCCCACGGGCTGGTCCAGATCCAGGTGGGCTGGCTTGAGGCGATCGACCGAAATGTAGTCAGGCCTGCCCCCGATGTCTACCAAGAAGGCCTTGTCACCGGCCTCCAGGACGCGAAACGGACCGTCGTAGGGAGGACGGAAAGGACCCCGATGGGCATCATGGCGGATGAACACATACCCCGCCGTCCGCAGGCTGGGCGGCACACAAGCCTTCGGGAGGCCGTGCTGCGAGGTGGGCACCGGCGTGAAACCCCGGACCCTGTCCTGGAGCGAGGTCCGCTCCTGGGCTGCCGACCAGGGAGCTGTGGCGGTGGGGATGAAATCCCCAGGAACCCGTAGTGGCTGTCCGTAAACCAGCTCGGCCGACGAAGCCCGCAGGTCCTCCTTAGGGGCAGTCCGGAGGCCCAACATGACCCAGGGGAGCCTATCGACCCAACCGTCATCCGTAAGGCTGGCCCGGAGTGCAGCTTTCAAGGAGCGATGAAACCGCTCACACAACCCATTAGCCTGGGGGTGATAAGCGGTTGTTCGATGGAGCCGCACACCCAGGCCCCCGGCGACCGCATTCCACAGCTCGGAAGTGAACTGAGGTCCCCTGTCAGAGGAGACATCAGAAGGAGGGCCAAACCGGGCGACCCAGGTGCCTATGAACGCCCGGGCCACGTCAGAGGTCGTAGTGGATGCCAGCGGGACAGCCTCCGGCCAGCGGGTGGTCCTGTCCACCATCGTTAGGAGGTAGCTGAACCCTTGAGAGGGCGGCAGGGGCCCCACCAGGTCCACATGCACGTGGTCGAACCGCCGCTCCGGCACTGAAAAATGCGCCAGCGGAGCAGTCACATGCCGATGCACCTTGGCTCGCTGGCAAACCACGCAGGCCCGAGCCCAGTCCCGAATGTCCTTCTTAAGGCCATGCCAGACAAACTTCCCGGCCACCAGCTGCTGTGATGTCCTCCGCCCAGGATGGGCAAGGCCGTGCACGGCATCGAAAACCTGACGCCTCCAACTGCCGGGCACGACCGGCCTTGGCTGTCCAGTGGAGACGTCACACAGGAGCGTGGCACCGACGTTGTCGTACTTGATGTCCTCCAACCTGAGTCCCGTGACAGCTGTCCTCAGAGCCTGGACCTCCGGGTCGGAGGCCTGATCACCTGCCATGCTGGTGTAGTCGATTCCCAGGTGGACAGCTCCTGCGATGGCCCGGGAGAGGCAATCAGCCACGTGATTGTCCTTACCCGCCACATGGCGGATGTCCGTGGTAAACTCGGAGATGTAGGCCAGCTGTCGCTGCTGACGGGCAGACCACGGCTCCGAAACCTTCGCCATCGCGAACGTCAACGGCTTGTGGTCCACGAAAACGGAGAATGGCCGAGCCTCCAACAGGAAACGGAAATGCCTAATGGCGAGGTAAAGGCCGAGGAGCTCTCGATCGAAGGTGCTATATTTCCGTTCGCAGGGGCGGAGCTGCCGGCTGAAGAATGCCAGCGGCTGCCAGACGCCGTTCACCAACTGCTCGTGCACGGCACCAACAGCATAGTCCGAAGCGTCGGTGGTCAGGGCAATCAGCGCCGCAGGCAAAGGATGCGCCAGCATAGTCGCCTCGGCCAATGCCCGTTTAGTGTCCCCAAAGGCCGCCTCTCTCTCAGCGGTCCAGTCAATAATATGCTTTGTTGTCTTACCCTTGAGTGCCTCATACAGGGGCCGCATGAGCCGGGCCGCACGGGGAACAAAACGGTGATAAAAATTCACCATCCCCAAAAACTCCTGCAGGGCCCGAACTGTAAGAGGGCGCTGGAAGTCCGCCACTGCAGCCACCTTCGAGGGCAGGGGAACAGCTCCCTCCTTGGTGATGCGGTGGCCCAGGAAGTCAATGGCGATCCGGCCGAATTGGCACTTGGCTGGATTGACAATCAGGCCATGCTGGCTGAGCCGCTCGAAGAGTGTTCGCAGATGCTTCATGTGCTCGGCCGTGGAGGCGCTGGCGATCAGAATGTCATCCAGGTAAACGAACAGGAATGGCAGGTCCCGCAGCACGGTGTCCATCAGGCGCTGAAAGGCCTGGGCTGCGTTCTTCAGGCCGAACGGCATCCGTAAAAACTCAAATAGTCCAAACGGAGTGATCACCGCCGTCTTCGGGACGTCCTGCGGCTGGACGGGCACCTGGTGATAGCCCCGAACGAGGTCCACCTTGGAGAACACTACCGCACCGGCCAGGCGGGCAGAAAAGTCCTGGATGTGGGGAATCGGATAGCGGTCGGGCACCGTAATGTCATTGAGCCGGCGGTAATCCCCACATGGACGCCACCCACCGCCAGGCTTCGAGACGATGTGGAGCGGGGAAGCCCAGGGGCTGTCCGATCGCCGGACAATTCCAAGACGCTCCAGGGTGTCAAACTCAGACCTAGCAACGGCGAGCTTAGCAGAGTCGAGGCGCCGGGCCCTGGCGTAGACCGGCGGGCCAGTGGTCGCGATGTGATGCTCCACTCCGTGCTTGGTGGCGGCAGCTGAGAACGTGGGCTCCGTAAGCTCCGGGAATTCCGCGAGGAGGGGGGAAAACACATCGGAGGGTGAGAGTGCGCCCGACAGCTTCGTCGTGCCCGAGCCACTGAGCTCACATGCCAGGGAGCTAAAAGTCTCAGCACTTATCAAGCGCCGGTTCATCACATCCACCAAAAGGCCATTGGCGCAGAGGAAATCGGCGCCGAGGAGGGGTGTGGAGACCTCTGCGGTGACAAAATCCCAGCCGAAACGCTGACCCCCGAAACATAAATTAACAGTCCTAGTCCCAAAGGTGCGGATGGGGCTGCCGTTGGCGGCCTCCAGGGCGGGGCCGTGGCCGCCCCCTATTCTGTCAATGCGTGACGCGGGCAGAACGCTCACCTGGGCCCCCGTGTCACACAGGAACCGTCGCCCAGAGCCTGTATCTGTGATGAATAACAGACCCCCAGAACGGCCGACACACACGGCAGCTAGCGAGTGCCGGCCCGTGCATTTCCCGATGCCACGAAACTGCACGGGGGGCGGCACCTCCTAGCTTTGGGTCCATACAGGGCGTGGAAATAGCACAGGCCTGCAGACTGCTGTGGCTGTCGTCGTGTCGCCGCGGCCACAGCGATGGTGTCCGTCATCTCCAGGTCGCCAGTGGTGTGAGCCAATACGGCCGTGCAGCGCTCGCGCCCGGCGGCGAAAAAGCGATCCGCCTCCCTAGCCAGAGCCCGAAAGTCCGTGGTGTCGCTGTTGGCTAGAGCTGCCCTAACACGCACTGGCAGCTGCTGCATAAATAAAGCCCGAAACAAAAAACAAGGCCTATTACTCCCCAGGAGATTGAGCATGTGATCCATGAGCTCCGATGGTTTGGAGTCCCCGAGGCCATTCAATGCCAGAAGCTGCTCGCCCCGTTCAGCCTCCGACAAACAGAACGTCTCCATCAGGAACCCCTTTAGCAATGCATACTTCCCACGGGCCGGGGGGTCCTCGAGAATATACATCGCTCTGGCCGCCGTCGAGCCACCAAGCGCGGAGACTACATAATAAAACTTGGTTTCATCCGCAGTAATCCCCTTCAGCGCGAATTGCGCCTCCGCTTGCGCGAACCAGACCCGCGGCTGCCGTTCCCAAAACTCCGGGAGCTTCAGGGAGACTGCCATCACCGGAGCAGCAGCCACGGAACCTTCCGCCGAATCGAACTCCATAGCCCAATCTCCGATCTGCGCGTCCTCGCTCTTCCAGCGCATAGAACAGTAATCCGGTAAAACGTCCGGAAACTGTCAGGGTCACCAATGTAGGAGATCGCAATGAAATGGAGACGGAGACTTGATTTCCGGTGAAAAACACGAGAAGGATTTATTTCCCAAAACACAGAACCCGCACAGCCAGAGGTGCGTTCCTTAAGACCTGCGTTGTAACACCAGGTGGGTGCCACGCCCCCTTCCCTTAAAGGGGGCACGCACTATACAACATACACAGTGAATACGATACCGCTACACTACTCTAATACCTAGTACTGCCAGCACAGGTGCTACTATACTGCTACTACTATAGTTCTCCCGTGTGTAATAGTAATATAAAAATAGTAACGTGTGTGTGTGTGTCTGTGTATTAATAGGCACGTGTGTGTATATTAATTTGTGTGTGTGTGTGTGTGTGTGTAGGGCGGGGCCTCCCTGCGCGGTGGGCTGGTGGGGGGGGGAGGTGTGTGGTCCTTGTAGCTGTGATGTCAGCAGGAGGTTCCACCGGGCCTGCAACCAGACCACCGGGGTGTGTCGCTGCAAGGTAGGAACGCACACGCACAGACACATGCACGCAGACACACAGAGATAAGGCAAGGATTAACGCGTGTAAACACACACAAACACTGACAAAGGCTGACACACACAAAATACTGAGACACACTGACACACACAAGCAATGACACACACACGCGCATATCCTCACAAATCATTTGCACTTAGTTGAATCAATTTCTTTACTCAGTCCTTCATAAAATCTCTAATTGATTCATCCAAGATCTGCTACCGTACTCGTCTAGAACTCCCCTCCTCAACTCCTTCTCTCCTTTCTCCTCCTCTCTCCCTCTCCTCTCCTCTCCTCTCCTCTCCTCTCCTCTCCTCTCCTCTCTCCCCCTCCTCCCCTCTCCTCTCCTCTCTCCCTCTCCTCTCCTCTCCTCTCCTCTTACCCCCTCTCCCTCTCCCCTCTCCTCTCCTCTACTCTACTTCCAGGACAACCACTTCCAGCCCAGTGGCTCGCCCTCCTGCCTCCCCTGTGCGTGCTTCCAGCTGGGGTCTGCGTCGCGGTCCTGCGCCCCGCCGAGCGGCCAGTGTCCCTGCAGGCCGGGGGTCACCGGGCGTCAGTGTAACCGCTGTGACAACCCCCACGCCGAGGTCACCACCAGCGGATGCACCGGTCAGACCCCACCCCTCACAGCCCGCGCCATGCTAGTTAGCCTCACGCCATGCCAGTTAGCCTATCGTCATGATAGTTAGCCTCGCGCCATGCTAGTTAGCCTATCGTCATGCCAGCTGGCCTATCGTCATGCTAGCTGGCCTCGTTCCATTCTAGTTAGCCTTGCTCCATGCCAGTTAGCCAAGTACCATGCTACAAACATACAACATAGCCTAGTGCCATTTTAGTTGACCTAGCCTTATGCCACATATATACAAGATGATATGGTAGTTAGCCTAGCGCCATGCTAGTTGGCATAGCGTAGGTGCTATTTAGCATAGCGCTATGCTAGTTAGCATAGTGCCACTCTAGTTAGTCTAGCCTAGCACAAAGCTACATGCCAGCTGGCCTATCGTCATGCTAGCTGGCCTCGTTCCATTCTAGTTAGCCTTGCTCCATGCCAGTTAGCCAAGTACCATGCTACAAACATACAACATAGCCTAGTGCCATTTTAGTTGACCTAGCCTTATGCCACATATATACAAGATGATATGGTAGTTAGCCTAGCGCCATGCTAGTTGGCATAGCGTAGGTGCTATTTAGCATAGCACCATGCTAGTTAGCATAGTGCCACTCTAGTTAGTCTAGCCTAGCACAAAGCTACATCTAGCATGTTTTCTGTGTTCCAGTGGTGTACGAGGGCTGCCCCAAAGCCTTCGAGGCCGGACTCTGGTGGCCCAGGACTGGCTTCGGCCAGCCAGCCGCCGTGGAGTGTCCCAAAGGATCCACAGGTAAACACTACGCATAAAGGATCCACAGGTAACAGAAACACTGAGGATCCACAGGTAACAGAAACACTGAGGATCCACAGGTAACAGTAACACTGAGGATCCACAGGTAACAGAAACACTGAGGATCCACAGGTAACAGAAACACTGAGGATCCACAGGTAACAGAAACACTGAGGATCCACAGGTAACAGAAACACTGAGGATCCACAGGTAACAGAAACACTGAGGATCCACAGGTAACAGAAACACTGAGGATCCACAGGTAACAGAAACACTGAGGATCCACAGGTAACAGAAACACTGAGGATCCACAGGTAACAGAAACACTGAGGATCCACAGGTAACAGAAACACTGAGGATCCACAGGTAACAGAAACACTGAGGATCCACAGGTAACAGAAACACTGAGGATCCACAGGTAACAGAAACACTGAGGATCCACAGGTAACAGAAACACTGAGGATCCACAGGTAACAGAAACACTGAGGATCCACAGGTAACAGAAACACTGAGGATCCACAGGTAACAGAAACACTGAGGATCCACAGGTAACAGAAACACTGAGGATCCACAGGTAACAGAAACACTGAGGATCCACAGGTAACAGAAACACTGAGGATCCACAGGTAACAGTAACACTGAGGATCCTCATGTAACAACAATATATCTCTGTCGGTACAGTTTGAATGTGTTTCATAGAACCAAGTGCCAATCAATAACAATCTCTAGGTTAACCCATTCCCTGTAGACAAAACAGATATCTAGGATAAGATGCTACACAATGCTAGGTGTCTCCTCTGACGGTGTCTCCTCTGACGGTGTCTCTCTGACGGTGTCTCTCTGACGGTGTCTCTCTGATGGTGTCTCTCTGACGGTGTCTCTCTGACGGTGTCTCTCTGACGGTGTCTCCTCTGACGGTGTCTCTCTGACGGTGTCTCTCTCCAGGGGCGGCGCTACGTCACTGTGGGGAGAAGGACGGCTGGCAGCCCCCCAGCCTGATCAACTGCACCTCCACCGCCTTCACCCAGCTCACGAAACAGGTGGGATCTGGTCTGGACTGGTCTGGACTGGTCTGGTCTGGTCTGGTCTGTCTGGTCTGGTCTGGTCTGTCTGGTCTGGTCTGGTCTGGTCTGGACTGGTCTGGACTGGTCTGGTCTGGTCTGGTCTGGTCTGTCTGGTCTGGTCTGGTCTGGTCTGTCTGGTCTGGTCTGGTCTGTCTGGTCTGGTCTGGTCTGTCTGGTCTGGTCTGGTCTGGTCTGGTCTGGTCTGTCTGTCTGGTCTGGTCTGGTCTGGTCTGGTCTGGTCTGTCTGGTCTGGTCTGGTCTGTCTGGTCTGGTCTGGTCTGTCTGGTCTGGTCTGGTCTGGTCTGGTCTGGTCTGGTCTGGTCTGGTCTGGTCTGGTCTGGTCTGGTCTGGTCTGGTCTGGTCTGGTCTGGTCTGTCTGGTCTGGTCTGGTCTGGTCTGGTCTGGTCTGGTCTGGTGTAGTCTGGTCTTGTCTAGATCATGTAGTGTTATATGTTGTGTTAACTAAAGTAGTGATATATGTTGTGTTACCTAAAGCAGTGTTGTATGGTCTTTTACCTAAAGCGGTGCTATATGTTGTACTACCTAAAGCGGTGTTGTATGTTGTGTTACCTAAGCAATGTTATATTGTGTTTGTCCAGGCGGAGGTGCTGTTTCTCAACGGGTCGCTGATGAACGGCGAGGCGTCTCAGCGATTGGCCGGCCTGCTGTGGACGGCCATCAATCAGACGAGGGCTCTCCATGGCAACGACATAAAGATAGCCTATCGGCTGCTTATCCTCCTGCTGCAGTTTGAGAGTCAGCAGCAGGGCTTCAACATGGCCGCCACTCGAGACGTCCTCTTCCACCAGGTGACCACAGATCACTCCTCCTGCTCGCTCTGCTCACTCCTCCTGCTCACTCCTCTGCTCACTCCTCCTTCTAACTCCTCCTGCTCACTCCTCTGTTCCACCCCACCTGCTCACTCCTCCTGCTCACTCCATGCTCTGTGCACCAGAACGTGGTACACGCGGCGGCGGCAATCTTGGACCCGGGCCACGCCTTGCAGTGGGAGGAGCTCCAAGAGCAGGAGGCGGGCCCTGCGCTCCTCCTCAGGAGCTTCGAGGAGTACGCCCAGAACCTGGCCCGTAACACGAGGAGGACCTACATGAAGCCAGTCACCATCAGCTCCAAGAACATTGGTACCCAACTGCGTGTGTGTGTGTGTGTGTGTGTGTGTGTGTGTGTGTGTGTGTGTGTGTGTGTTTGTGTGTGTGTGTGTATGTGTATGTGTGTGTGTGTGTGTGAGAAATATGACCACGATAAACTTGACAATGTTTAGATTAATAATGAGGTGAAATACAGCAACATAAATTCTGACACTCTTCTCCTCTTTCCTCTCCTCTCCCCTCCCCTCCTCTCTCCTCTCTCATCTCCCCCATCAGTTTTCTCTCTAGAGTATCTCCCCTCCTCCTCCTCTGACCCACCCAGGGATCTCCAGACCTTCGCTCTCTTCCCCCACCTCCTCCGCCAGCCAGCCCCCCCAACGCCCCCCTCCAAGCCCCATGATGTCACCTCCCAGACTGATGATGTCATCTCCCAGCCTGATGATGTCACCTCTCAACCTGATGATGTCACCTCTCAACCTAATGTCATCTCTCAGCCCCAAGGTGTCATCTCACAGACTGATGATGTCACCTCCCAGCTCCATGATGTCATCTTTCCACCCGATGATGTCATCTCTCAGCCCGATGATGTCATCTCTCCACCCGATGATGTAATCTCTCAGCCCGATGATGTCGTCTCCCAGTATGATGATGTAATCTCCCAGATTGATGATGCAATCACCCAGCATGATGATGTCATCTCCCAGCCTAATGATGTTATCTCCGAGCCTGATGATGTCATCTCCGAGCCTGATGGCAGGAGGTTTCTCGGTGAGTCACCAGAGAACGATGACATCACAGATGACCTCACTAACCCTAACCCTAAGCCAGTGTTAGTCTCCCACTCCCCATGTTCGTTAACCCTAACTCTAAATTAGTTAATTCTAAACAATGGTAAATACATAACCTATACTAGTGTAACTCCTACTATCACTAACTACTAGTTATAACAAAACTACTTCATGATCATTACTAGTTAATACCAACAACTATTCATATAGTTCATATTGACTACTAGTTATTATTACAAACTGCTAGTTCATACTAACATTCATGTTCATGCTAACTCCATCCTTATCTGTGTTTGGTTTCCATAGAGACAGGCCCCTCCTCACCCCATGCCGTCGCGGCCCGGAGGATGCGTCGTCACGGCGACCAGCAGGGACCCCTGGCTGTTGCCGTGGTGATGGTGTTCAGGACGCTGGGGGACCTGCTGCCTGAGAGCTACGACCCCGACCGTCGGAGCCTGAGGTACAGCCCATGAGCAAGGCTCCAGAGTAGCAACCTACGCTGGTGCTTTAACCTGCTGTATTCACAGTGTGTGTGTGTGTGTGTGTGTGTGTGTGTGTGTGTGTGTGTGTGTGTGTGTGTGTGTGTGTGTGTGTGTGTGTGTGTGTGTGTGTGTGTGTGTGTGTGTGTGTGTGTGTGTGTGTGTGTGTGTCCAGACTTCCCTCCAGACCAGTGATCAACTCTGCAGTGTTGACCACAGCCGTCTATAAGGAAGTGCAGCCTGTGACCTCTGACTTGGATGGGACCTCGGACCTGGCGGTGACCTCTGGCCTGCCTGTGACCTTGTGGTTCCATCTTCTTTATTCTGAGGACCGCAGTAAACCCACCTGTGTCTCCTGGAACCACTCAGTAGGGTAAGATACACCGGAATATATATATAAATATATATAAATATATATATATATATATATATATATATATATATATATATATATATATATATATATATATATGTATATATGTGTATGTAAACTGTTATATACTACTGTGATATACTGTTAGATGTACTGTTTTATACAACGGGGGGCCTAAATCCAGCGATCTGATTGGTTCCTAACTGCTGTATAATGAGCGTATACATAACTGCTATGACGCCCGATCATTTTGTGAAAGTTTGCATATCACTCCGCGCCTGGAAGTAGAAACAGTTACAAAGTAAAACATATGTTGGATGATGGAGAGGGCGTAAATGTTGTTACTCCGGGCGTGAGTAAGGCGATGGAAAGACTAACGACAGCTTAGGCACACGGCGAGTGAACTGCTCCATAGGATAAATTGCCGGCGAACCGCTCTATCGGAGCCTTCTCTCGGAGGGACGCTAAAGTGTGTTGCATAGCGACCGTCGTGCATTTTGAAGGCAGCCAGGAGGGACTACTTTTTTGTATTCTTTAATAAAACGGCCACTGTGAAGGGCGTCGCCGGCCCTCCGCTGCGCGTCGGGGCCGGACAACGCCCCTTAACAGTGGTATAATGAGCACATACCGCAGCCTGTCCCGTATGTACTGCTGTTGTACAATGTTATGTACATACTGTAATATTATAGTGTTGTAGTTGACGGCTGTTATTGTGGTTGACGGGTGGTTTTGTAGTTGACGGTTGGTGCTGTAGTTGACGTGCGGTGTTGTTGTGTGGTGCTGTTGTTGGTGGATGTTGTTGTAGGGTGGTGCTGTAGTTGATTGGTGGTGTTGTGGGGTGGTGCTGTAGTTGATTGGTGGTGTTGTAGGGTGGTGCTGTAGTTGATTGGTGGTGTTGTGGGGTGGTGCTGTAGTTGATTGGTGGTGTTGTGGGGTGGTGCTGTAGTTGATTGGTGGTGTTGTAGGGTGGTGCTGTAGTTGATTGGTGGTGTTGTAGGGTGGTGCTGTAGTTGATTGGTGGTGTTGTGGGGTGGTGCTGTAGTTGATTGGTGGTGTTGTGGGGTGGTGCTGTAGTTGATTGGTGGTGTTGTGGGGTGGTGCTGTAGTTGATTGGTGGTGTTGTAGGGTGGTGCTGTAGTTGATTGGTGGTGTTGTAGGGTGGTGCTGTAGTTGACGGGTGGTGCTGTAGTTGACGGGTGGTGTTGTGGGGTGGTGCTGTAGTTGACGGGTGGTGCTGTAGTTGACGGGTGGTGCTGTAGTTGACGGGTGGTGCTGTAGTTGACGGGTGGTGCTGTAGTTGACGGGTGGTGCTGTAGTTGACGGGTGGTGCTGTAGTTGACGGGTGGTGCTGTAGTTGACGGGTGGTGTTGTGGGGTGGTGTTGTAGTTGACGGGTGGTGCTGTAGTTGACGGGTGGTGTTGTGGGGTGGTGTTGTAGTTGACGGGTGGTGCTGTAGTTGACGGGTGGTGCTGTAGTTGACGGGTGGTGCTGTAGTTGACAGGTGGTGCTGTGGGGCGTTGTAGTTGACGGGTGGTGCTGTAGTTGACGGGTGGTGCTGTGGGTTCCAGCGGTGGAGGTGGATGGTCGGCCCGGGGCTGCGGCCTGGTGGAGAGGAACTCCACCCACATCAGCTGCTCCTGCTCCCACACCTCCAGCGCCGCCGTGCTCATGGACGTCTCCAGGAGAGAGGTGGGCTGGAGCTGATATCTAACCCCTGACACCAACCCCTAACCCCTAACCTCCTAACCCCTAACCCCTCACCCCCTCACCCCTTAACCCCTGACACCAACCCCTAACCCTCTATCCTCCTAACCCCTAACACCCTAACCTCTAACCCCCTAACCCCTGACACCAACCCCTAACCCCTAACCCTCTATCCTCCTAAGCCCTAACCTCCTAACCTCCTAACCTCCTAACCCCTAACATCCTAACCTCCTAACCTCCTAACCCCTAACCTCCTAGCCCCTAACCTCCTAACCTCCTAACCTCCTAACCTCCTAACCTCCTAACCCCTAACATCCTAACCTCCTAACCTCCTAACCCCTAACCCCTAACCCCTAACCTCCTAACCCCTAACCCCTCACCCCCTCACCCCTTAACCCCTGACACCAACCCCTAACCCTCTATCCTCCTAACCCCTAACACCCTAACCTCTAACCCCCTAACCCCTGACACCAACCCCTAACCCCTAACCCTCTATCCTCCTAACCCCTAACCTCCTAACCTCCTAACCCCTAACATCCTAACCTCCTAACCTCCTAACCCCAAACCTCCTAACCTCCTAACCTCCTAACCCCCTAACCTCGTAACCTCCTCACCCCTAACCTCCTAACCTCCTCACCCCTAACCTCCTAACCCCCTAGCCCCCTAACCCCTAACCCCTAACCCCTAACCCCTAACCTCCTCACCTCCTCACCCCCTCACCCCCTGACCTCCTAACCTCCTAACCCCCTAACCCCCTAACCCCTAACCTCCTAACCTCCTAACCCCCTAACCTCCTAACCCCTAACCTCTTACCCCCCTAAACCCTAACCCCCTAACCCCTAACCCCCTCACCCCTTAACCCCTGACCTCCTAACCTCCTAACCCCCTAACCACCTAACCCCTAACCTCCTAACCCCTAACCCCCTAACCCCTAACCCCCTAACCCCCTAACCCCCTCACCCCTTAACCCCTAACCTCCTAACCTCCTAACCTCCCAACCTCCTTACCTCCTAACCCCCTAACCCACTCGCCCCCTCACCCCCTAACCTCCTAACCCCTAACCTCCTTGCCTCCTAGTCTCTAACCCTGCAGTAATCTGAACCTGACCTCCTCCACCATGTTGGACGTTGATCTTACCTCTGATTGGACGAACAGAGAGCAGGAGTGTCTGAATGTCTGGTTCCCCTCCGCCTCAGCACGGTGAGGTCCTGCCCCTGAAGGTCATGACCTACTCGGCTCTGTCGGCGT